>NC_083347.1:105015549-105295372 GCF_019175385.1 Lycium barbarum | reverse complement strand
ATATTTACAAAGGCTCAGAAAACGGCCTTGAGTTTCAAAAACATAAAAAACTACATAGAAAATTGCAAAAAGCAAAAAGAAATCTAAGGCTCCTAAGCCTGATCTTCATCCGAGCTCTCGACATCACCCTCGTCCGATTCGAAGTCACTGTCCGACCCCTCAGGATCATAACATCACCCTCGTCCGATTCGAAGTCACTGTCCGACCCCTCAGGATCATACTTGGCCTTCGCCTCTGCCTCGAGCCTCTTGGCCTCTTCGATCTGGTCCGATAAATCTACCCCGGTGGCATAAATGTCCTATAAAGTCCCCTTTCGAGATAGACACCGCATATACTCGGCCTGAGTGTCGCTCTTTCTCTCGGCCGCGGTTACATCGGCTTTATACTGAGCCAACATCCCGTTAAAACTCGAGATTTGGCCCAAGGCTTTATTATATTTGGCCCGCAGATCGATGTTATCACGGCCAAGATTGTACCGCTCTAGCTCGGCCGAGGCAAGTTTCGATTGGAGTTCAGTGATTAGCTTCAACCTCTCATCAGCCTTCTCCGTCATCACACGGAGCTGATCCTTAGCCTATGCCAAGTCTTCCTTGAGAGCATCTCGCTCGGAGACAACACTATCCATTTTTCCCTTGAAGGTCTCGAACTCGGGCTTAATCTCATTGAGCTCAAATCAAAGCTGGTCGATCAGGGTCACATACTCCCGGGCCTGAGAAGAGATAACGTTAACATCAGCTATCAACTGCTTATTATGAACTTCAAATGCCCTTACCTTCCCTGCCAGGAGGTCACATTCCCGTCTGGCCTCGATGGCCTCAATCCGGGCCTGCCCCGGTTCGGACTCAAGAGCGGAGGGGTCGTGTAAGCTCGAGATAAACTCTTGGTTTTGCTCGTAGAGCTTCCTGAGGGATTTCGTCTCTCGTGTTTGCTTCTCGAGCTCATCGTTAAGATGGTCCACTTCCATCCTCAGTCGATGGAAGCTTTCGTGGTGAAGCACGGAGGCCTGAAACAAAAGGGGAGCAATTGTTAGAATGAGAAAGGAAAATAAAGTTAAGTATAAAAACAGAAGAAGGAGGTGTACCCAGTTTAAGGCCTGCTGAGTCTCGTTAAAGAGGCAGGAGCCATCGACTTCATTCATCTTTCTCTGATCCTCTGCGGCCACTAAAGGATACAAATAGTTGGCCACCCCGACTGACCGGACAACATGTTCATGTCAGCCGGAACCATGAACGAGACCAGCATTTTCGATTTGGGTCTACACTCAAGGTCGGGAAATTTTTCTCCAATCGAGGACCAGAGTTAACCCCGAATCGATCGGCTACAAGGATGCGCAAATGGCCGAACCCTGAGTGGACCTCGTCCGTGATTGCATCTTTATTGGGCAAATTATCGGCAGCATCTTTCAACACTACAGGTACCTCGATCATTTTGCCTTTAACTTTCAGGCTCTCGGATCGGGCGGCCGTTAATCGAGGTGACGGGTCCTGTATGCAAATAATGGTCTTAGCCGAAGCCACAACTTGTAAGGGAAGGACAGAACCTATACCGTATAGAGGTGGAATATAAGGTACCTTCGAGCCCGAGGCAGTAGAAGTCGCCCTCGAGTTGGCTGCTGTGGCTGCCTCCTTCTCCGATCCTCAAATGGAAGATGGCACGGTGGCAGCATCTTTGGGGGCTCCCGCCCCTGACCCGATGGTTTCCAAACCCACCGGTATCGGGGAATTATTTTTAGAGTTCGACGGCTCTTGGCTTGTACTTCCCACCAGCGGTGGAATGGTTTCTTTTGAGCTTTTCAGCTCTTGGTTGGTGTTTTCCTTAAAGGACCGATGCCTGACTAGCACAAGGTCCTCATCATCGGAGTGATTCTTAAGTTGGTCAATGGCCTCGGCGTCCAGACCCCAAGCCCCGGTATCTTTTTTAGAAATCTCCTTAGAGGTAAGCCTCGACTTCTTTCTGCTCTCGGAGGGAGCACCAGATGATTCGGAGGACCGCCTCTTCTTCCTTTCACTCTTCTCTTCCTCGGTGGCCATAACATCGGGCTAGGAGAGAGAGGAAGCATCGGCCTTATCTTCTGAAGCCTCTTCTTCACCCTGCCCTCAGATCTTGGTGGCCTTTGAGAGGCCTGCAAGGGAGAAAGAACAAATGTTAGATGAAGTATGGCATAATATACGAAGAGGTAAAACAACATCTCAGTCAGACACTCACCATGATTCTTGGCCTCCCATCTGCCCTTGGAAAGTGAACACCAATTACGCTCGGTGTAAGTAAGCTGACTGCAAATTTTACCGATCCATTCCTCTAAGTCGGCAGCCGCATTGAGGGTTCGGGGAAGGGTTGTGAACATGTGAACGAAGATTAAAATCACAAATAAAACATCAGAGGAGTCACTTAGTTTTTTGGAAAGAAAAATTCACTTACGATTCGGGTTCCATTTCTCGGGGAACGACATCTTATTAGCAAGGATCAGATCCGTGGTCTTCACTCGGACGAATCTTCCCTGCCAGCCTCGGTCCCTGTCCTCGTCGAGGCTAGAAAAGGGAGCTTTCTTTGCTCGTCATACGAGCTTTAATCATACCATCCCGAAATACTAGGGGACTTTACAACCGGAGAAGGTGGTTGATCGTGAAAGTTTCTTCCACATTATCCGCAAAGTAGCGGAAGAGTGTAACGATCCTCCAAAACGAGGGATGGATATGTTCGAGACAGATCTCGTACCTCCTGCAGAAATTTACGACCACCGTGTCGAGTGCGCCAAATGTAAAGGGGTATATGTAAATACTCAGGTACCTCTCCACGTGGGTCTTGATAGCTTCATCACGATCAGGAATAGCGACTTCTTTGTCTTCCCAACTGCAGTCCTTTTTGACATGCTCAAGTTTATTCGGGGGGATCGTGCATATATAATCTGATATTTCAACACCCCGATCCCCCTACTGAGAAGGTCTCTCTACCTTAAAATCCTTAGTTGTGACGTAATTGGCTGGGATGTAGTTAGACAGTGTCAGTTCCGATTTTGGAGCCGAGGAAGACTCTCCAGTCTTGGCTTTTGAAGATTTCGTCATTGTTCTGAAAATAACAAGGTATGAAGGTTTGATATAAAGATTTGAAGATCTGGGTAGATTTTTGAAGATATGAAGGTTTGTATATTCAAAAGCACGATGGTAATTCTAGAGAGTGAAAATTCTGCAGGTGAAAAATGAAAGGGAAGATCTCACTTTTATAGGGAGAGGCCTAGACGGTTGCCATTCCATAATCGTCGGCTTGTCCAACTGGGACGACGCGTGGCTGATTCAGAACGACGTGACTAATGGGACGTTTGATCTTATCAGCTTATATGAACCTTACAGGAGAAGGAACCGGGGCTACTTCCACTTCCCGTCATTTCGAGCTACTCACCATGCACGGGTGAGATCGAGGACATGTCTACCATCAAGTTCCCGTTATGTTACGATTTGGACCAATACATAGGATCAGATGGGTTCCAACCGAAGGCCCCGTGATTTAGACTTTAACATGATCGAGGGTCAATATCGACATTGATTCAGCCAGGTATCGATCATGATCGAGCATAGCCCGAACAGACTAGGAGCAACAAGAAGGAATAATAAACGTTTGGGGTAGATACGCGTTGGAGCCGTTGATGAGATGTTTTGACTTTCTCGCATTATTTTAAAACTTACTGGATAAAGTATCCTTGAGTTCGATGTAACAAAAACATAAATGAAGATAAAAGTTCAAACGGAGGTTAAAAGCCAAATGCATTCGATAAAAGCTGGTAAAAGGCCAGCCCACAAGTTCTACTAATTTTCTTCATATGTCGAATTTCTGATTTTCTCGGCTACATCAGTTCTGCAAAACAAAAAGGCCTAACTTATAATCCTAGACTACAACAGAAAGGAATCCCAAACCAGTGTAGTGAACCGAATGTTGAGAACTTCGACCTATACCCTCGGGTATTTCCACAACATTAAGCATCAGCTAAATGGCCCCAGGGTTACCCTCGGGAGCTGCCGAACCAGGGCTGTTTCGCTCCGGTAGATCCTCCTCGTCAAGAATAATCTTCGGGGGTGGTCCATCGCGAGGAATTTCTCACGAACCTCCAGAAGATGGCGCGTTCTGACCCGAGAGCCTATCCCTGAGGGAATGACCGAGGTGCTTGTAGGGAATCTCTGACCGGATGCTCTCGCCAACGCAGCCGGAGTCTTTCTTCGTCCAACAATATCCTCGACATCCCCTTCGACGATGTTTTTCCCTTTTGAAGGCTTTTTCGTCGGGAGCCCTGAAAATCGAAGAGTCGAGGTTAGAGTATAAAATGAAAAATTAAAGAGCTCCACAAGCACATTGAGAATTACCATGGTTCTTGCCTTTCCACCCTTTGGGTGCCATGCTCCTCCAAGAATGGCCCACGTCACGGGAGGCGCCTAAAAGTGCAACTACCCATTTAAAGATGGTGATTACAAGCTCAGGTTCGATCGGATTCGGCATGGGGTTCCACATCTCCGAAAAGTCCGTGGATAGGGAACGGTGGAGTTAGTCTGTACGAATCATTACGAACCGATGTAGCCATCCTCTGTCATAGTCATCTTCCGGATCTATGAGGCCTCGAGTTCTATGAGGAAGCAAATTAACTATGCCCCCTCGAATTACCCGGGGAACGTATATATGGATCAGGTGGTCGAGGGTAAAAGAAACCCCGGCTACGTTTGCTAAAATTTCAAGGCAATACACAAGCCTCCAGACTTGCGGAGCAATTTGGCCAATACATACACGATATTGACGACAGAAGTCCTCGATCACTTGGGGAATTTGAAGAGAAAACCCGATGGCAAAGGGGTAGGTATAAATCATCGAATAACCAATAACATGATGATTGGTCCTTACCCCACTTTTAACAGGGCGGACATCGACGTCCGCACTGAGGTTACAATCATTCCGAACAGCGGGGATGGTAGCATCGTCGATAAAGGATTCGAATTTCTCCACAGAGTCAAGATGAGAAGATATATTACAATTATTCGCATACTTGAAGCCGGCAGGAAGAACGGCCGCAACAAAAAACTCCAACTCCTCCTCAGGGCTGGTCGCTCCCATCGCTGACAAGGGCGGTGAATGTGGCGGTGACGAAGAATGGTCCGCACTTTGGGTTAGCAACGGTAGAGAAGTCATGACCAAGATTAAAGCATGGTGGCAAGCAGTGAAAAATAATAGTTTAAGAAAGGTTCAAAACTCAGAAAAGAATGTAGAACTTGGCAGTTGCATGCAAAGGCTTTTTCTTTGAGAAGATGAGGTTTAGGGTTTAGGTTCAAAGTGCATAGCAAGAAGGAAGTGTATGGGCTTATATAATGGGGAGTACAAAAAGGGTTTTTGAAGGATTTAAGGGTTCTGACAAGGGGTGGATTCTCAAGACTGATTAGGCGGTTGAAGTAATTATGAACTAACATCGGGCAGAGTGCAAGGATTTGATGGGAACATCTTTTCCAAGGCGGCTAAGTGCGACCTGCTCGGCTTTATCCAGATCCATTTCCCGAAGTTAATACTTCCCTCCGAAAAATAGGGGGACTATCTGTATACGGGAAAAATCGAGGACAAGGGTATCCTCAGTTTCCTAACAAGAAATGTAAGGTTATGATGGTCGTTGCTGGATCGGACGAATCCAGTCAGGCTCAAGATCAAGTGCTGAATCGTTGCAAAGTCGACCACGACTGACCCGGGGTCACTGAGTTCGGGCGGAACCGAATATCGGGGTAGGACGAGGAGGCGGTTAATAATGATGAACGGGGGCCGAGATATCCGCCATCAATCGGATATTACGGCGCCAATTTCGCTTGTCATTAATTGGAGATTTTATGCCTTATTTAGACTTGTACTAGGGTTAGGACTCCTCTAATATATAAAGAGGAAGACCCCTCTTTCTTAGGCAGTTCTTTTTCATACGCACAAACATATTGAGCAATACAATTTGATTCTAAGTGTTCATCCATCTTTCTAAGTGTTCTATCATTGTTCATTACTTAATCACGGTAGCACGAGCCCGATTCTCAGGACCCGAGCCTTTGAATTGATCGCTTCCCAAGATCCATTGTTGTTTTGTTGTGGTTTGCTTATTTTTACTCGCATTTGCTTTATCGTTTAGTGCTTATTAGCCATTCGTATTAAATCAAACCGCATATCCTTCGCACCGCGTACAAATTTAATTGTTATCCATTTTAAGGGTAAACAGTTACTTTATTGTCTAAGGATAGAATTGAAAAATACTAGTCAACAAATATCTTGGTTTCCTAAGACGACACTTATTATGAGATAAAAAAACTTGACCAAAGTGACACTTATTATTGAACGGAGTGAGTAGTAAAGTGTAAGACTATAGAAGTTAAAAATTTCACTTATTCCTTGAACTTACGTGACAATGCATATAAAATTCCTCAATTTTAAGTAAATGAAAATTATAAAGACATAACATAATTGGCCACGTTGCTCTTCCTCTTCTTCATTTAAACCTTCCCATTTCTTCTCTCTCTCAAAGCTCCATTTCAAACAAATTCCGATGAACCACGCCGCTGTTCATTAGTTTCCTTCATTTCCCATTATGGGCCAATCTTCCTCAACTCACAATTTCTCACCCACCAAGTTCAATTATTCCCAAACTAACCCTGTACATTCAGATGAAGACAATTCCCCCATTTTACATCCCATAAATTACACTTATACCCTTCCTGACGAATGTTTAGCTCTAATATTCCACTCCTTACCCTCCATCGACCGTAAGAAATGCTCCTTAGTCTGCCGGCGTTGGCTTTTAATCGAAGGGCAAAATCGTCATCGTCTTTCACTCAATGCAAAATCCGAAATAATCCCCAAAATACCCTCCATCTTCACTCGCTTTAATTCCGTTACTAAACTCGCTCTCCGGTCTGACCGAAAATATGTTAGCATAAACGATGAGGGTTTGATCCTTATATCTATCCGGTGCGTGAATCTCACGCGCTTGAAGTTGCGTGGATGTCGAGATGTTACTCATTTTGGAATGGCTTGTTTGGCTAAGAATTGTAAGAAGTTGAGGAAATTCTCTTGTGGATCTTGTATGTTTGGAGCTCAAGGTATGATTTTTTTTAAAAAAATTTATATATTTATTTACTCCTTACGTCGTAATTTAAGTGTCTTTAGTTTGATTGGACATAAAAAGCCGAGGGTTAATCGCATTTTTGGTCCCTCGGGTATTGATAAATTATGATTTTAGTCCTTATAATATTGGACTAAGCGGTAGGCACATTAAACCTTCAATTAATTCAATTGTCCACTTTTGATCTCTTTGTTTGTGAATATTCACAAATTTACCGTAATTATTAACCTTTCGTCTACTCATGTGTTATGTCAAGTTTGTACTATTACTTCATATTTGACGGTAATATAGTACTATAAATAGTCAAATATAATATATTTTCTACGTTCAGGGACCAAAAACACACATTTTATCTACTTGAAGGTTAAATATGCTGAGCCATACAGGTCCAAAAGCAGAATTTACCAATAAGTTAGGGACTAAAAGTACTTTTATCCCAAAAGAGAATTTTGAATGTTATGGTCCTAAATTAAAGATGTGCGTAATGTATTAAAATGTCCTTTGAATTTGTGGTTTTAAACTTATCACGTAGTATGTTTGAATTATCAACTTACTGAATATAGAAAGATGCAGTTTTTTTTTTTGGACCGACCAAAACAGACACTTAAATTGGGACGGAGAGAGTATCTATTTATTATTATTTTTTTTATTTTTTTTGAAGGTATGAATGCTTTGCTTAACAACAGCATTTCCCTTGAAGAACTATCTGTTAAACAGTTACGGTGTATGAATAATACTCATAGTGTGTCTGTTGAAGAACCGATTAGTATTGGATCTAATGCTTCTTGTTCGCTTAAATCTATATGTTTAAAAGAGCTTTATAATGGACAATGTTTCGGACCTTTCATAACGGGATCAAAGAATCTAAGGACGTTGAAGTTGTTGCGATGTTTAGGTGATTGGGATAGGGTATTTGAGACGATTGCAAGTAACATGGAAAATCATTTAGTTGAGATTTTATTAGAGAGGGTTCAAGTGAGTGATATTGGACTTAAGGCGATATCGAAGTTTTTGGAGTTGGAGATTCTGCATTTGGTGAAGGTTCCGGAATGTACGGATGTCGGAGTTGTAGATGTGGCTAGAAATTGTAAATTGTTGAGGAAGGTTCATATTGATGGATGGAGGACGAATCGAATAGGCGATATTGGCTTGTCTGCAATTGCTGAGAATAGTGTAAACCTTAAAGAATTGGTCCTTATGTGTTTGAACCCTATAAAGAGTAGTTTATTAGCCATTGCTTCTAATTGCCAAAAATTAGAAAGATTAGCACTTTGTGGTAGTGAGAGTATTGGGGATGCTGAAGTAACTTGTATTGCTACAAAATGTATGGCTTTGAAGAAGCTTTGTATTAAGGGATGTGAAGTGACGGATGAAGGGATCGTGTCTTTCGCGTGGGGATGTCCTAATTTGGTGAAAATTAAGGTTAAGAAGTGCAAGCACGTAACGAGTGAAGTTGCAGATGTGTTGAGATCACGGAGGGGGTCTCTAGCCGTGAATCTTGATGTTGGGGAAGTTGATGTGGAGGTTGGGGATGGTAGCGCGAGTGATGGTGGGGTAGTAGAAGAAGGCGTGGAGTTTCCACCGATTGCAAGTACTGTTGCCGCCATTGATAATGATATCCCATCGACAAGTAATGTAGGTCGATCATCAGCATCTAATTCTGCAAGGTTTGGCTTTCTTGGAGGAAGGGGCTTTGTGGCTTGCTCTTTCCGCAGGTGGTCAAATGGTAATGGTAATTCCAATGAGAGCTTGTGAAAATTGTGAGCATAAGTTAGAACACAGAAAACACTCTGTTTAGCCACTGGTGATGAATTCACTATGGCTATTCAACGTCAAACTCCGATTTTCTTACTACACAGGCAGGCAGCAGCTAAACGAAGCCTGAATCCATTCAATGAAGGAAGTGATGTTTGCTACGATCAATATCCAAACAAGACCCTGACTCTGAATCTTAGATGACTCTCCAACTTGACAGGATCCAAATGAAAAAAAGGATATACAACGGTATGATTAAGCAAAGGTTATTTTATCACATAAGTACGCTTCTGAATGACCAACCTCTTTCTTCAGCTGTAACACATTCCAATCAAGGTCCAGAAGCTCGGGGATTCAAAAGCCATATGTTCCAAATGACTAGCTTGTATGGTGATGCGTTCACCCACTTGCACGCTTCCTTGTAAATTTACAGTTATATTTATGTATTGAATTTGCCACTTATCTTCTCATCGCTTGTGTGTTTGATATTGCTTTTGAAGATTTGATATGTAGCCATCATAGATGCATTTAGATGTTGCTTCTTGGCTGATGAAAGCTATTCTGATCCATCGGCAACTGAATTATACAGTGTTGTCTTGAACCAAGTATATTGTTTCTTCTGGTATGAGACCATCATATTTCATGCCAAATAGATACTGTTCCATCAATTGAAATAACAGTCATTCTTCAAAAACTAAATGTCATCAAGGACAGTGATCATCGTGCTGCATCCTGCTAAGGGCATGTTTCTTCCCTCAGCCTATTATGCATGTTCATTGTTATTTTGTTTCAAGAATGTAGTATGAGTCACCTCTATATGTTACGAGAATCAGAGGCGGAGCCAGGATTTGTTACTTATTGGTTCTAGATCACAGTTTGTTTCACTCACTGAGTTTTGGATAAATTATTTATACATGTTAAATGAACTTCTACATACAAATGCAGGGTTTGAGCCAAAATTACTGGGTTCTGTGAACCCGCAACTCGAATGTTGGCCCAGCCCCGACCAGAATGCACATATTACTTCGATGAGTCTATCTCCTAAACAGACCGTCCTCTTCCCCCTTTTCAAAAAAAAAAAAAAAAAAAAAAAAAAAAAAAAAAAAAAAAAAAAACTTTCACCTAAAAGAAAAATTCTGTAATGTGAAGAAATGAAATAAAAAAAAGAGAACTACTCCTCAAGATCTCTCCTTTTGCCTTTTTTTTTTCGTTTTTTAGCTGGGTACTCATTTTGTTGTTACTTTGTGATTCCTTTGCAATAATTGTTTATTATCATAAGAAAAGGGAAAGAATTAAAAAAAAAAAAGGGAAAGAATCCGATGCTGTTTTAGTTCTGGAAATTGAATGGTCCAACTATGTTAGGGAAGTTACTGTATAGCAAAGCAAACTTTGTTTATCGCTGCTTCAGGGCAAAATCCTTATACCATACAGTAGTCTAACTCCCACCTAGTCTTAAGAGAAAAATTTATAGGTCCATTAATTAGAAAGCTTAAGAGTATATCAATAGCAGTAAATGGAAAGCTTGATGTTAGTGCTATACAAAATGAAACGGAAAGAATATATCAGAACAAAATATCTTCCACTGAGTTCAAACTTGATAAATAAAATGTTCGTTCAAAATCTAGAATAGTAGGATAAAGAAAAGCAAGCCATGCAAAAGCATGGTTGGTAAGTACTTTAATCAAGTAAATATAATATCACTGACTTCTCTTTTTTACTTTGTCAACACATAAAATGAACACTGTCGTCATTAAATAAACATACAATGTTAATACAAATGCGTTACAAGAAAAGTTCCCAAATAATGCTCATGGAGTAACAACGCCATAAGATAAGGAATTACGTACAGTAGTTAATATTAATAAACTTAAAAATCACAAAATAGTTGTAACCCAAGCCATCCACTTTGTGGCAGCTGTTTCTTCAGACACTGCTTAAAATTTTCACTTCTCCAACATTAACTTTGTTTCTGGCATTCTTAACTGGATAAGAAGCCTCCATAGCAATTCCACATTTACCAGAATTAATATCTTTTATATTCCGCTCAATTCTGATGTAGCCATCTTCGCCCCAATTGGTGCCCCATGAGTTCCTCACGATCCAATAGTCCACTCCGTTTTCCCTGCCATAGCCAACCACTGCCACACCGTGGTCCAATTGCGTTCCGCATTTCCCAGTAAATATGCCCTGACGACATATATAAACGTATTGAAGATTTTAAGTCAGTGAATGCAGTGTCCATTTATATACTATTTGTGGCGGCGTTGGTGAACTTATCATAAATGTACATTTTTAAAAATTGTTTTCATGGTTCGTTTTGTACTTTTTTTTTTTTTTTTTTTTTTAATGTTCCTGTGGGTACTAGAAAAATGGAATCAATTTCAGGTATGATCGATGAAACTTATTCACTATAACAGTAAGAAGATTTCACATTATAATTAAGGTTATGAATTACCGAGGAGTAATGCTGAAAAGCCCTGCTAGAGGCTTCAATCGCTACGCTAACAGGTTGGTGTGCCACAGCCTTTTGAAGTGCTTTTTCATTTGTTGGCACGTCTTCGTAACCATCTATACTCACAACCTTTGCAATCTTCTGCGACATTTCAAATTAATAAAGAGTTTAAGTTAATATAATCTTAATATTTACACAATCAGATAGTTTATAAGGTAGTTATATTTAAATTTCTATCATTTCATTGGAGGTGCTAACCTGTTATCATAGATTAAATTACGGTGATAATGAGAGACAGACCGAAGATTTGAAGGTGAGGGAAGCACCTTGGTAAAGTAAAACTCGGGTCAGTCACATCTAACACAAACAACACTTAAGCGGTAAACTTGACTAGTACCTCCAACTAGCCTTTATGAATTTAAGTGCCTAATCAAATATATATTCGTTTTTCAAGGTATATATACATATATGGGGTGTACAAAGTAAACCGATAAATCAAGTCAAACCAAGAAAAAAACCGGACTAGTGGTTTGGTTGGACTTGGTTTGGTGTTGAAAAAAAAAAACCCGACCATAATTGGTTTGGTTTGGTTTTAACTAAAAAAAGTTAAACCGAACCAAACCAACCCGACATTACATGTATTCAATTTTTAAAATATTTTATACATAAATATATTTATTTGTAATGTAATTTATAAATATTTCTTAAATTTTTCGTAGTTTTTCATCTATTATCATATTATTCAAGTTTGAACTTAGAATTTTGAACGTCAATAAGTTTTATATCCTACGGATGTTAGTAACTCAAATAAAGTCCAAACGAAAACCAACTCAACACTAATGCTAATAAAAGAAATTCAATTTATCACTAGGAATGACAATAATGTTGTATATCTATTCTTTAGTTTTGCATAATTGATTTAGAAAGTGAAAATACATAACTTAAGTTATTTTTCTTTGTCATGTAATTAATACTTACTAGCCGTACTTATTTTAGCATGACTTAATATTTTTAGATTATGGTCATTTTCTTTATGGCTTGTTAAATAGCAATATTTATTTTAACCGATTTTATTAGCTTTTGGTAAATATTTTAATACAATGTCATCACTCTTCTCACATTTTGTGTTATTTTCTTAAGAAACACCTTAATTATATAGTTGTATCTTACTAGGACTAAAGAAATATTTGAAGTAAAAGTTATATGTTTTGTATCAAGACCGAAAAAAATCCGAAAAACCCGAGAAAACCCGAGGTTGAAAAACCAAATTTTATTGGTTTGGTTGGGTATATAAATTTAAAAACCCGACGCAATTGGTTTGGTTTGGTGTTTAAAAAATCCGTACCAACCCGGTCCATGTACACCCCTATACATATACATACAAGATTTGTTTTCGAGTTCACTGGGGTCCGGTGATCCCCCTACCATACACTGCACGTAAATCCGCAATAACAACAAAAATAACATAACTAGTGTAATTTCACAAGTAGAGGTTACATACATATAGGTCCGCCTTCGGTGATAATAAAAAGTATTTACACTTTCGACGTATATACTTAAATTCACTAAAACAAGAGAAGACTTGTTTTTAGCGTTTGAATAAGCATGCGTATATATTGTTTACTTAAAATAGAAGCTTTAAGGAATTAATTAACCTACCCGAAGAAGATCACAATTGTAGTCGATGCCCTTGTAGGGATAGTGAGTTTCAGTGTCAATACCACCATTGGAAATGATAAATTCAAAGGCATAATCCATTAGGCCACCATTGCAACCATCATTATACATTTTGTCACAATCTACTAATTCTTGCTCCGATAGAGTGATCATTTCTCCTGTTGCTATCTTGTTTATGCCTTCTACTGCAGCCACGGTTGAGAAGGCCCAGCAGCTCCCTGTAAATTAATGGCAAATTACATATTTGGCCGCTCGCTAAAAATAATTACAACCGCTATTCATATATACAAAAAATACACTAGTTATATACTAAAATATGTATATTAATTACATGTATATACATTAATATAGTAAAAAAAAAAAAAATTTGCCGACTATTATTTTCGTGGGTAGCTATGCAGTGTAAAAGTCCCTAAATTATTTAATACCCGAACAAACTTCAACCAAAATCAAGCCATTTCTCTCAGAGGTCTATGTACGAAATCATAAGTCTTTATATTAGATGCTAAGTTGTTAGATATATACAACATACTTTTATTAACTTACTTATGTTTCTAATATGCTCTCTTACATGTGTGTGCATGATTCTTTTCTATAAGCAAGTATGTGGAATTCTTTTTTTTTTTTTTTGGTAATGGATGATGGTGAGACTTGAACTCACGACTCTCGTTTGTTTTGGTATCATGTTAAAGTGTTAGATCATCTCATCTGAAAGCTTAAGCTATTATTAGAGAGTACACATTTTTATTTACTTAATTATGTCTTCAACAACGATCTATCGTCCGTGGCTCTAACTTTTAGTAATGAATGTTATTTAGAGCAACAACTAATAATATTATTGGGGAAGCAAGCTAATTTAACTGAATGCTTATCTATCACTTACTAGTTGTTATTCCACTGTCTATGTTACTGCACTAATTACCTGTAAATTTACACTATATGAAAACTTGAATCCGTTGCTAAATATATAGCTCGTAGCTAATAGAATCTTTTAATAATTTATCCCTTATTTCTATTCTTTTCAATAGTGTTATTTACATATATATATATGTATCGGATGCAAGGGACGTACCAAAAGGTTACATCCTACACTTATTGCAAGTAAGAATATTGACTGGAAAAATAAAAGTACGTAGCAATACTCATTCAAAGAAAATGAGAAGAAGAGTTACCACAACTTCCTTGGTCCTTAATAGGAGCAACTGCGTTTTTCTTCCTCCAATCAACTGATTTCGGCAGATGATCGCTAGCAAGAAAAACATAACGATGACTAGCATTCTTGGACTTGACAACGCGTCGCCTAGCATCACTCCTCATGCCCAAAAACATTGTCCTGTATTCCTCATTTGTGAGATCAGCAAACCGGTTCAATCCTAGCTCATAAGTCCGGTTCTCGGAGTTGTTATGTTCCTCGATGAACCTCAAATTATCTTTAAAAATCTCGAATCTTTTTCCCTTTTCTCCTAGCCCATTATATGTTTTCCCATGCTCCGCCAGCCATATTTGGTATATACCTTTAACCTCCACATTACTCATCCGTGTCAATTTCTCGAAATTATTATTGTTGTAGGTCGTGATGGACATGTCAATTGCATTGGATAACGACACAAATAATATGAGAAGAGTGGTTACTATGACTATAGCCATAGTTGAAAGAGCCAGGGAAAAAATTGTACTAACAAAAAGGGCTTGTGTAGGAGACTAGTATAGAATGTAAAGAGGCTCGAGGAGTAAGGGAAGTGTGAATTTGCTTGGCTTATAAAGATGAAAAAATTGGAAGAGTTAGATATTTTATTTGATTATCTTGGGCCAATTGTAGATGCTGTAAGGAGATTATTTAAATGACTTTTCTCAATTGGGTCTGTTTACGTATGGACAAAAACCCAAGGAATAACTGATTTTCTAAGAACTAACTGCCAAACCGGCAAATACTATTTCTTGACCACTTGTTTTGTAATTAGTTGTAACAATTTGGGGTTGTGAATTTTTGAGAGTTTGGCTAAATTAAATTCTAATTGAGGGCATTAGCCTGTCTCCATACTTCAAGTGGAAGGCTTAGGAATAATTTTCTGCAATCATTTCTAAATAAATATCGTCCTAGGGAAGTAGCTTAGATTTATAGGTTTCAGGGCCGTCAGTCCTTTTTAATGTTCAACGGATTGGGTTTTCAATAATAATTTGATAGTCGGTATTTACTGGCCTGATTAATTTAGTTCGTGTATGTAGGGTCCATTAAAAGGGAAGTATTCTCTATTTGGAATTTCTTTATTCTTAATAGGGTGGTTATTAGATCAATTATGTTATACGGGTTGAGTGATGGTTAGACAAGAACTCTCACGTTCAAAAGATGAAGGTAGAAGAAAAAAGAATGCATATAGATGGATGCGTAAGCATATTAGGAGAGACAAAATTAGGAACAAAGATATACAGGGGCAAAGTGGGAGAGGCCTCCGTGGTGGAAACGATGTGAGAGAAGCAAGGTTGAGATGGTTCGGGCATGTGAAGAGGAGGAGCACAGGTGCCGCATTGAGGAGGTGCGAGAGGTTGGCAGTGAAAATTACTCTTGCATTTCTTTTTTTGAAACTCTGCTGGAAAATGTTTTTCTTGAGCCGAGGGTCTATCAGACACAACCTATCTACCCCCCCCCCCCCGCACACACAAAGGTAGGGGTAAGGTCTGCGTGTTACATCTCGTACTTTAGTGCGTTCAGTTTCGTCGTAAGTTAATCGGCGTAAACTCGAAGAGTGAGATTATCTTCGAGGTTATAAGTGGTTATCCATGTTAATTCCTAAGGCGACAAAGGTTTATAACCTTGTTTAGTAAATGTTAGAAGGTTTAGAGGTTAAACGAGTCGAAGAGAATACGTATCGTCGAAGTTCGTCGAATAAGTGTGAAGTGCGGTCCGTATATTCCACCATATATCTGAGGCAGTGGGATTTGTTTTAAATTGTATAAAATGGTGGTTCACCATTTCAACTTCATTTTCCATATTTCCAGATCCCAAACCTTCTCTAAAAGTTCCTATATGATCCAAGAGCAAAAGGTATGTAAAAGCTATTCTCTTTCTTTGGTTAGCATGAGTCCATAACAAACAAGAGTCAATCATAACGTATACGAGAAGAGTGGTTCGTAGAGCTCCTATTTCTATGTGGTTCTATTTTATTTGTATTGTAGTTATTCCTTGTCGAGCGTCTAGAGTCAGTTAGAAAGTATGCCATATCTAGTTGAGAAATAGAGAGTATATCATGCAGATCAGCTACAACATCATCATATATGTTTGCCTTCGGCTATGCATTCATTATCATATACGTTTGCCTTCGGCAGTGCATTCATCATTAGATACATTTGCCTTTTGGGCTATGCATTTGCCTTCGGGGCGATACAGATATGCGCATTGCCTTCCGGGCTATATAAAGATACATTTTCCTTCGGGGCTATGCACTGCCTTCGGGCCATTCACGTTGCCTTCGGGGCTATGCGCTTACACACCGAACCCCACATGAGGCCGGATTATTTTAAGTATTGCATATATGATATGAGACAAAGATGGGTAGTTATGCTTCCAGGTAATCATTGATTCCTCAGTTACATTAAATCGTCTTACATACTTGGTACATTGTTTCAATTGCCTTAAATACTCCGTACATTGTTTCAATTGCCATACATACTCGGTACATTTTTTTGTACTAACGTCCCTTTTTCCGGGGCCATTGCATTTCATGCATGCCTGCAGGTCTAGACAGACAGGTAGATAGGCCTCCACAGTAGACGAGGCTGAGTATTAGCTAGATTGGTAAGCTCCACTTCAAGTCTTTTTTGTATACATAGATATGATGGATAAGTCGGGGCCCTGTCTCGACCACAGTACAGTTATCTTCTATCTAAGGGCTTGTAGACTTGTCATGTATTTACACTGTATCTGTTACACCTCGAAAAAAAAAATTATGCGTCATGTGCGTAGTGAGTAAACTAACGCAAGCTCGAAGAGGTCATGGAACCCTTATAAGGTTAATGAATACTCTTACCAAGTGTTAAGAAAGCGTCTCAAGGTTTCGGGATCAAGCAAATCGAAGAAAATAAGTTTGTTGAAAATTTGGAAAAAAGTTGACAGAATTTTGGATCAGCTTTGGAGGGGTATATCCCCTTGTATATTGGGAGTTTTAAGGTGTTTCAAAAGCCTAAAGTGAAGTTCGTCGAGTCTAGTTTCCAACGCAACAAACCGCTAGTCGATACGACATCGGAGTAGAAAATTATGGACGTTACAAGTCAGGTTAACAGAGCAGAAACACGTGCTACAGTAACCGACATGCTACAGTAACTGCTACAGTAGTCGGTGTGAACAGTAAAACTCAGAAAGTTTAAAAAAGAAAATCTGATTTTTCTCTCTCATTTTCTACCACCTTCTCTCCCTAAATTCTCTCTACACTTCTCCAAAACTCTTTCTACCAAATCCATGGAAGGTAATTGTTCTTATTTTTCTTCAAGGTGGTAATGAACTTGGTCTTGAAAAAGGGTGAATAAAGTGAAGTTCTTCTACTATAAGGTATGTTCTTCCTATTATTTACATGATTGAGATGATGTAAAGGTTTAGCAATTCTTAGAGAGGGAAGAATCATAGGAGAAAAATCATAAAGTGTTGAATTGAATTTGATGGCCATGAGGTGAATTTGAAAGGAGGTTTTGGACTAACCTGAGATTAAATTAAATATAATTCCTTGATTATGGTATTGTGGATATGGTTATGGTTAGTTGAGAAATTTGAAAAATATCGTGTGGGATGTTTTATGGAACCTATTGGTGTTGATAATATTGTGGTTGATGTTGGTATTGTTATTATTTTTGTTGGTTGCTGGATTATAATTTTGGGCTAGGCATATAAACAGAAGAGATGCTGCCCGAATTTCGGAAGATTCTAAGAAGATTTCATTTGGATGCTTGAGACAAGTGTATGATATTGAGCCTAATGATAATATGGATGATTTACGTGTAGATTTACGAGCTTGGAAGGATAAACGTTAAGTGGCTAAGGCTACCGAAAGGTATGTTAAGGCTTTCCCTTTCCTTCATTTTGGCATGATCCTATGACATGAGCGAACAACGAGTAATCGAGTCTCCATATTACTCTACTCTTAGAAGTACTAGGAGTATCTCAGTTCTTGATGATCCTATACCCCTTGTTATAATTGTTCTTTCTGTTCATGGGTCCTGAGTTTTATATCATGATTGTGTTAGTTCACATTCATGCATTGCATTCATTTAAATATATGCATATTGACCCGTGACCAGAAGGCGTTATATACGCGTATATTATGTATATATATATATGTGGGGTATGGGGAAATGGGCTAGGAGTTATATACGCATTACCACCTGATCAGCTGGTGCACAGTGATGAAGATTATGATGCCCGAAGGGGCCATTATGATATTATGCACGAATGGGCCATTATGTTATTATGCCCGAAGGGGCCTATATGGATAGGGATCGAGTCGAACGTTCCTCGGCACTATGACCTATGCATCGCATATCATACGCCCTCAGAGGCATTTTTAGTAAGCAGAGATATATAGATATGTTCAGATAGTAAGACATACATATGCATTCATACAGACATGTTCAGATAGTCAGACATACAGATGCATTCATACAGATGTATTCAGTCAGTCAGTTTAGTTTATGATTCTCAGATTTTCTTTATGACTCATATGTGTATGTTACTCTTTTGCCTTACATACTCAGTACATTATCCGTACTGACTCCCCTATTGTGTAGGGGGCTGCGTTCATGCCTGCAGGTTTAGATAGCCAGGAAGATAGATCGCATCCTTAGGCTGCTTCTTCAGCTTGATAGTGGAGCACTCCTCTCTTGTCGGAGTTGCCGTCTAGATCGGGTATGAGTCCTGATGTTATGGGTAGGGCGGAGGCCCTGTCCTGTCCGCAGCATGTCCAGTATGTCAGTAGAGGCTCATAGACGCTTATATTCAGTCAGAAAGTGTGGTCCGCTCAGCACATGTTTGGTTACATAGTTTTATCGGGTAGCCTTGTCGGCTTGTACCTCAGTTCAGTTTAGTGATGAATGTATATATATATATATATATCTTTTGAGGGTTGTGACCCTCAAGTTTATGACATCTATCAGTCAACAGATCATGTTGTGAGTGCCCTCAGGTGGCCCAGAATGAGCATGAGCAGATATGTCATGTACGTTTAGCGGTATCTAGGAGGTCAGCTTCTGGGTGTCCGTCATAGTCCTCCGGTTGGGCTGTGACAGTATCGGCCCTTGTACATGCTATTTTGGATTGTAGTTTGTAGATATGCATGGTAACTGATCAGTTCGCATAGGTATACGTGTATGATATATATGTGTGTGTGTGTGTGTGTGTGTGTGTGTGTGTGTGTATCTTTTGGGATGTTCTTTTATCGGAGGGAGACAGTTGTTTCTTACAGATTCTTCAGAGCATAGCCTTGCCGACCCAATATGGTATTGTTTGATCTACAGTTTGTCCTTGTCAGCCCAGATTTCTTGTGCGTATATCCAGGACTTATCAGTTACAGTTGGTACTCTCAGAGTTATAAGTAAGGCATCGGGTGCCGGCACGCCTCCACAGGTTTGGGGCGTGACACTGTGTACACTCAGAGGCGGACCTAGGATTTTAAGACGGCGAGGGCACCATTATCTTAACATAAACGCCAACAAAAAATTTAATGACGACCGAGGGATAATACCGTGTCGGACCGGTCACTAATAGCATAGCAGTGTATATAGGTCAAATATGTCTAATAAATAAAATTTAATACAGTGAAGCAAATGAAAGAGATAGCTCAGTGGCTAAGGCTGTGCAACATGTGTTGACAGTACAAGTTCGAATTTGAGATAGCTCATTTAAAGCTTATTGTTTTGTAGGCTCAAAAAAATAATTAAAAGTGACATTCGAGTTCGATCCGGGGTGACATGTAAGGGAAGCAGCAGTTGCAACCAACGTGCCCAAAGAAACTTTCGTTTGTTAGAGTGCACAATTAAATATATACTAATTCCTCAAGATATATACACATATATATACATAATTTTTTTCCGAACCTAACGAGTACACGTGCACTCCCACCCTTCCATGTGGGTCCGCCTCTGCGTACACCCCACCTTCCCTAACCCCTACTTGTGGGACCGCATTTGGTATTTTGTTGTTGTTATTGCTCGAAACTGAAATCTGTAATAAAAGATGGAGAGATCTCATTCATCTTAGCACACCCTGTGAGAGCTTATTGAATCATTGGTATTCGCTTGAAGCATTGGGGAAAAAGTTAATGCCTTCAATGTTTAAAATTGTACATGATGAATTGAACCCTCATGGTTGAATCATAATAAACGATTATTAACTGGTGGCTGGATATTTATTAGTACAACATAGTTTCAATAAACAAAATCTTGAAATGGCGTGTTAACTGCTAGCTATAGTCATATTTGCCTCCACATTATCGATATATTAATTCTAGAACCCGCTTTGTGGGAAATATATTGGGTATGTTATTGTTGTATTATGGATATATTAATATCATAATTTCTGGTATACGAGACGGTTGTATGTAAGTGATTCAGTCTACAGGAGTGATTTTGTTAAGTCCCTTAAATTTAGTTGTTTATTTTGAATTAACATCTACATTGACTGTGTCATGTACAGTGTCATGTCACCAAATTCTTCGATAGATACAAAGGTCAGCTCGATGCACTAAGTTCCTGTTATGCACAGTGTTCGGGAAGGATCGGACCTTTAGTTCTTTGATAGATAAAGCAGACAATTTGTTACAACAAACAACATTATACTAATTCTCAATATTTAAACGGTTGAAACTTGAACCTTATCCAACATGAGTAATTGTTACTGTTACGGTGAAAACTAAATTATCGTTCATCGGGAACTTAAGTTTTCTCAACTAGAACACCACACATGTCGATATGTTGTTTAAGCTTAATATTTATTTCAGCATGTTACTATGGGAATAATCGAGAAGTAGATGATACTGACAAATGACAACCACAAAGCCTTTAGATTCATGGCAATATGCAGAGGACGAAAGGTAAGCAGTTTAAGTAATATACATTATTTGTGAAAATAATTTTTGCACAATCAGATTATTTTTATTTGTCACAATAAATAATACTATATTTTATTTTTGAATTTTGAAATCTCACAATTTAAGGAAGCTTACCTATCAAAAAAATATTTAGATAAAGTGAAAAACATTATTCACACCGATAGTATATAAAACTTAACTCTCTAATATATACTATCATCTTGAATTACCGTCATTAATTCTGCATAGAATGAGAAACTTGGGACATGTTTAGATAGACACACCATATGCCGTTTAAATTTATATATATATATATATATATATATATATATATATATATATATATATATATATATATATATATATATATATATATATATATATATATATATATATATGTGTGTGTGTGTGTGTGTGTGTGTGTTGTTTCTTTTTCTTTGAAATCGAAGAAACTCAAGTTACTAATATTCAATAAATCATATTGTTATAGCTAGACTTACCATGAGGACTAGGGCGTACATAAGTCCTTGGGTTGGTTTCAATTTTTTTTTTTTTAAGTCAAATCAATTGTATTGATTTTTTATATTTATAAACCAAAGTAAATAAATAAAAATTGGATTTTTTTTTGTTTTTGTTTTTATAGTTTGATGTGAAACACCTTACAACAAGATTGTTGATTTTAGTGAAATATGATATTAGCTTCCCATTATTTCATATAATTATACTTAAAACAATTGATTGTGTTGTAACTAATTTGCACATAGAACTATCACCACAATATTTCAAAAAGGGAGAAAAAATCATATCGTACATTGAGAGCTGCAACTTTTAGAAGTTGAGCTTTTCTAATTTTATGAACTTATGCACGAAACTTTTTTGACTAAACTGGATGGATTGCTGCCAAAGACGAGGAAAAGTGCGGAGATGTAGGGTGTGTTCGGTATGAAAGGAAAATATTTTCCTGGAAAAATGTGTTCTTGTAAAATAAGTGAATTTCTACTTATTTTCTCATGTTCGTTTGGGTAGCAAAAAATAAGTGAATTTCTTACTTATTTTCTCATGTTCGTTTGGTTGGTAGAAAATATTTTCAGGAAAATACTCACCTAAGCCTCACAACTCCACCTCAACCCCCCCCCACCCCCAACCCCACTCCACCCCCACGCCCTTCCCCACCCCCAATTTTTTTTTTTTAAGTATTTAATTTTTTTCTGGACTTTCTAAACCACCACACACCCCTCCCCCCCCCCCCCGGTGTGGACCCATACCACACCAACCCCCACAACCACCCACCCCCCATCCTCAATTTTTTTTTGGAAGGGGTGGTGGGGTGTCAGGAAAGAGGGGTTGGGGTGGGGCAAAAAACCAAAAAAAAAAAAAAATCAAAACTTTTTTTTCAAAACAAAATTAATTTTTTTTTTGGGGGGGGGGGGGGGGGGATGGGGTGGTGCAAAAAACCAAAAAAAAAAATCAAAACTTTTTTTTCAAAACAAAAATAATTTTTTTTGGGAGGAGGGTGGGGTGGTGCAAAAAACCAAAAAAAAAAATCAAACTTTTTCTTTCAAAACAAAATTATTTTTGGGGGAGGGGGGTGTGGTGGTAGGGTGGTGCAAAAAACAAAAAAAAAATTCAAAACGTTTTTTTTCAAAACAAAATTAATTTTTTTTGGGAGGGGGTGGGGGCAGTATGGATGGGGTGGGTTGGGGGCAGGGGTGCGATGGGTGGGGGTGGGTGGTGCAAAAAAAAAAAATTCAAAACTTTTTTTTCAAAACAAAATTAATTTGGGGGTGGGGGGGCCACCCCACCCCCAACCCCTAACCCCTCCCCCCCCCCCCACTCCCAAATTATTTTTTTTCAAAATAAAATTAATTTTTTTTGGGTGGGGGGTGGGGTGGTGTAAAAGACAAAAAAAAACTTCAAAACTTTTTTTTCAAAAAAAAAAAAATTTCTTTGGGAGGGGGTTGGGGGTGGGGCAGGGGTGGGGTTTGATTGCGGGTGGGGGTGATGTGGGATGGTGCAAAAAACCAAAAAGAAATTCAAAATTTTTTTTCAAAACAAAATTAATTTTTTTTGTCAGGGGGTGGGGCAGGGGTGGGTGGGTGGGGTAGGCGTAGGGGTGGGGTGGGGGAAGGAGTGAGGTGGCGGGAGTGGTTGGGGGTGGGTTGGGTGGTTGGTGGAATGCACTTATAGACTTGTTTTCCCTACCTTTATTAAGGAAGTCATTTTCTCCATTTTTGAGGAACTTATTTTCCTAAAGAAAATATTTTTCAAAATTTTTGACCAAACGAACATGGGAAAATTGGAAAACATTTTTTTAAAAATGTTTTCCTCCATACCGAACACACCCATAATGATTTCCTTCGGGCAACTTGCAGGATTGCCTTTCGTTGTGGGTTATCTTTAATTTTTGTCCCTCAAAGTGGTGGTCTTTAATTTTTACCCTTCGCTAAAAATCTCTTGGTTTCGGGTTCGAACTCCCGCTCAGTCAAAAAAATTTAAAAAAATTCGCAAGGTAGATTTTGGATTCGCAAGACAGAGTTTTGCCTTCAAAATTCTGCCTTAATGCCTTGCAAATCTAAATATCTGTCTTGCGAAAATTCTTTTTTTTTTACTGAGCTGGGGTTCGAACTAGGGGTGGGCGTTCGGTGCTTCGGTTCGGTTTTTTCAAACTTCGGTTCGGCTATTTCAGTTTCGGTGTTTTGAAGGTGGACACCGAACACCGAACCAAACTAGTTCGGTTCAGTTCTTTCGGTTTCGATTTTTTTTATATGCATGACGGATCCTCATGGTCTGCCCGGTCTTAGCTTAGTCCAGTGGATGAACATGCAAAAAAACCAATTGTATGTTTTGCCCTTTCCTATGAACATTGAATCATAAACAAAAATTCAATGGTAAACCAGTAGCCATTTTTATGTTTGGTAGCACCAAACCAGTAGCCAAAACTAACAGGTAGCACCAAACCAGTAGCCAAAAATTACATAAACTAGTAGCCATTTAATATTTTTTGGCTAATATATAAAATTTCGGTTTAAACCGAAAACCCAAAAAATCGAACTCTAAACCCCGAACACCGAAATTTCTGAAAATCGAAACCGAAAACCCGAAAAACCGAACACCGAAAAAACTGAATTAATTTGGTTCGGTCCGATTTTTCGGTTTTCGGTATTTATTCTCAGCCCTAGTTCGAACACAAAACATTGGGGTATTAGGCGAAGGACAAAATTAAAGATCACTAATTTGAAGGGCAAAAATTAAAGACCACCCCAAATGAAGGACAATCCGCGCAAAAAGTTGATTTAGGGTCATTTGCACGATTAGCCTTCAAGGCACTAGTTTTTAATTTTTACCCCTCAAATTGGTGGTCTTTAATTTTTCTCTTCACCTAATACCATGAGGTTTGGGGTTCGAATCCCGGCTCATTAAAAAAAAAAATTGCAATCGTAGCAAAGTTAGGCTTCAGGCAGAGTTTTGAATGCAAAATTTTACCTCATGCAAAACTCTGTCTTGCGAATCCAAACCTTTGCCATGTGTTTTTTTTTTTTTACTGAGCTGAGGTTCGAACTCAAAAGTCAAAAATTAAATACCACCAATTTGAGGGACAAAAATTAAAGACCAGTGCCTTTGAAGCGCACAAAAAAATGTTGGAAAATCTACATGGTGTAGATAACATTAGGCCTTATTTATATCTAGTAGCTATACTTTAATTACATCCCAGAGCTAAAAAGTGTATATCAATTACACTACATAACTAAAACATTCAAACACGGTTAAAATTAAAAAGCAACCGCAACATAAGGCCTGTATTCACATTTTTCCTCTAATCAAACCATTTTCTCTCAATCTCTTCCGATTTTTTCTCCATTTTAACTATACACGATCCTCCACCGATTTTGGTTACCTAAATTGTAGCCGCACACTTTTAGGTAAGTTGTTTAGATGTTTTATAAAAATTTGTGTTTATTTTGTTAAATATCTTCTTCCATTTTTGTGATTTTATGCCATTGTTAGGTTTTCGCCATTGTTAGGATTTTTACTGCACTTGCTTCGATATTGGGTGTAATGGCGGACAAAAGCACTCCATGCAGAGTTACTAGAGGTATACCCAATTATGTGCACCATTATGATGATGGTCCATCTTTTGATTTGTGTATCACTCAAAATGAAGAAGAAATTGCAGGCTCTGTTGCTAGAATGGATGCCGAGTGTAGTATTGAGAGGTGCCATGACCCGGTAAGTGTGGAAACAATGGGAGAGGAAGAATCAAAATCTACCAAACGAAAAGATGTCGTTGAGCCATCAATTTCCGAAGCCTCCGTACCAAGTACTGAAAAGCGGAGAAAAGTCATCGATGGTTCTTCAGTTAGCAAGGGGAAAAATGTTGTTGAAGATGTTCCTTCAAAAGCAGTGTAGGTACTATATTTATTTCATATTTCTGAATACAATGTTTATTTGTAATTAGTCTTTTATTTTGATACACTCTGTCATTGCACATTTTTAGTGTTGAATATAATTTATAATGTGTATATATACTGTATTAACTCTGTATATGTGTCTACTTGTGAATACATTATAGAATTGAATACAATTTGTCATTGTCCTTTTTCATATTGAATATAATGTATATATATATTGTATTTATTTTGTATACGTTTTTACTGGTGAATACAATGTAGAATGTATACATAAATCCAATGTATATATAGCTACTGTTGAATAGATACATTTTTTTTTGGGATACAATTAGAATAAATTTATGTTTTGTTGACTGTAGTGTATTTGACTTTTTCATTGCTTCATACTGAGTATTTGACTCTTGTTGAACTGAATAATGCAGAGTAAATTTTTTCTGAAAGATCCTCCTACTCATTCGGTGCACATGAGTTGTTACACCAATGTCGAAGTATTAAAAGATCTCAAGGACAAACTAACCGATAAGCAGTACAAATTATTTGGGGAAACTTCCTTCAGTGTATTCATCCAGATGCAACACTGTGATGTTCAAGCACAAATGTTGAGGTGATGCATGGTGAGAGAGCTTATGGGAAGTACTCCCGGTGCTTTTTTGATTGATATAAATGGTAATGAATTGCAGTTTTCTATTACAGAATTTGCACTAATAACTAGTTTGAAGTGTGTTGGTGATGAAGATGCTTTTAAAGTTAACCACAAAGGAAAAAACAGGATTTTGGAGAGATATTTTGGTGGTTCTAAAAAAATGCCGACAAAAGCAGCTTTGATTGAATGCTTTTGTATACACTACAATCATAGGGTTTGGTATCTAATGAGTTGCCTGTATCAGTTTTTTTCAGTATCTGAAGACCTGTATCAATAATTTTTTCCACCAAACATTGTGTACATGTTTTCAATTGTATGCAGACTTTCATTTTTCTGATACAATTAAGTGATTGTATTCATATGTAACTGGCTGTATTCATAAATATAACTGCTTATATTTTACTGAAACAGTTTAAATGACTATATTCATATTTCAGTTCTGTATACAAATAGTTGAAAGTTTTGTATACACATATTTGAAGGTTTTGTAATGCTTGTTCATTACTAAATTTTAATGCTTTTTTCCTTTACATTTTAGGACCTAGTGGGAGATGTTGGTGTGACCAAGGTTAATTCTACTGGTGATATATTAAGGGCTTCAACACAAGAAATTCAGAAACCAGGTAACATTTTGGGAGAATATGTCAAGCCAGAGGTACTACATTTAATCTTCTATTAAACTCTTTGTTAAAATTTTGTTATATGATTAATACATACTATTAAAAATTGTCATCTCTTTGTTTATAGCCGTTTGGATCTCGAATCCCTATCGAGACAGCTGATGTTATCATCATTACTCCTGCTGCCATACCTATCAATGAAGGAAGTCCCATGTTATTTCATGATAAAATTGTGCAAGGTGTATCTTCCTCTTCATTTTGTGCCGGTACCGATGATTCAAATCGAGAGACGCCGCACAATGTCATTGTTGAGTTTGACGAGATTTAGGCTGGTCAGGAACTGGAACATGTGTCTCAGTATGAGTTGGCGAATGAATTGCTTCCAACACAGAATACTATAACAAAAAATTTCATGACATTGCGTAAATAGAGGCGTCCTGGCCCTTTGCAAATATCTCCTTACATGACAAATTTTGGGTCAGCTTCGGGTAAGTATTATGACATATTTTTATTTTTCAGATTTGTATTCCACTCTGCTTGTATTTAATGTGATTTAATATTGTGTTCCACTATGCTTGTATTCAACCAGGTAGTTCAGTTAAGTTGACAGAGATATTTGATAAAAAACACTCATTTGAGAATAATTATATCATGGGGCGACATGATGCCAAGCTGTTCGGTGAATTCTCAAAATGGGTTAGGGAGGGGCTGCTTGTTAGGCAAGATAAAGGTAAGTTAGTTGATCTATCGTACTTAGTTGTTGTATAGACATAGTTTCAATAATGTTTGATATATATTTTATATGTATTTTGTAGAAAGAACAAAGAGGACCAGTACAAAAAAGGGAAGGCAAAACTGCCAACATTCATGGACTGTGGTATTAAGAAAATCAATGACAAAAATTGGTTATACCTTTAATCAATGGATGGTCAGATGTGGATTGACGAGGTGCGATATACCTTCTTTTTTCACATACAGTATAATGCATTGTGTTTTAAATATTAATTGTTTTTATTCGCTTTTATTGCAGCAACCTTGATGTCATGTTTTACTACTTCCAGAAAAAAGCCAAATATGATACAAATAGCACATACAAGTTTACCACTGTAGACTTTGTTTTCAATACCAAAATTGATGCTATTCACAAAGGCTATGCTAACCCGAATGGTGCCATAAGCGTTGGAAAACAAGAAGATGTTTTATGTGAATACGTGAAAGGCCAGCAGTTGCTATGCACTATCCCGTGGAATTTGGTTGACAATTTATTCATCCCAGTCAACATTGAAGAAAAAAATCATTGGTTGTTGGCTGTCCTATCAATCGTTGACAGATATTTATATATATATGACTCGTACCGAGCGTCGAGTCATGATGCAACTGTTAGGTCTAAAATAGACAAACTCGACAATTTGTTGCCATTGTATTTACATTTAACAGAATTCTATCAGTCCAAGCAAGGAATTGATTGGAATCATCAACCTGCATCCAAAGACAAAGCACCGGCTGACAAATTTGACGTGGTGTTTGTTGACAATTTTCCACAACAAAGGCCTGTAAGCATGTATGTCAATTTATGATTTTTAAAACTCGCATATATGAAGATAATACATCATTTAAATACACTTTGTTTTTCTTTCTTGTGTGTAGGGATTTTGGAATGTATGTTGCTGCATATGCGAAGTATTTGAGTCAAGGAGAAGGTATTCCAGCTAGAGACCTTGATGCAGAATTACTCCGTACGAGATATGGTGCTCTTTTGTGGGATTATGCTAAGCGGAAGATGGAAGCAAATGACGAAAGCGATAAGGAGGCACCTCCAAAGCCAGTTAGACCAAAGATAGATTTTGATCAAGTTGAAAAAATCTTAGTTAATTAGTTTTTAGGTGTGTGGTTCGAAATCGGATTATGATGTTTTTATTATCTTATGTTTTGTAAGGAGTTTTGCTGGCTAAATTGCAGTTGTTAGTATGAATACACAATACACAGTTTTAATATTTTATGAATACAATTAAGTTTTTTTACATTGTTGAGTTAATCATTTATGGGATACCATTATTTTACAGATTTTGTTAACTTTGGCCTTTGCTGTATACAGAGATTTTACAATACTATATTCAAAGTTAATACAAAGCTGTATTCAGAATTGTTACTGATGCAATAGGTTTCTGACTTAGGAAACAGATACATATGTTGAACACACAATTTACAGTTTTAATATTTTATGAATACAAAATAGTGTTTTTACATTGTTGAGTCAATCACTTATGGGATGCCATCATTTACATATTTTGTTAACTTTGGCCATTGCTGTATCCAGATATTTGACAATACTATTTTCAAAGTCAATGCATCGTTGTATTCAGAATTATTACACTATAATGTATACAGAGTTAACACATAACTGTATATCAGTCAGCAATCCATACAGTTATTGTCTATCTCTGGTTACTTGGAAATGATTTTGCCTATCTCTGGTTTCTGAAATTGATGAATTGAACATGATGCAATTGGTTTCTGACTTTGGAAATAGATACATATGTTGAATACACAGTATACCGGTCATGTATAAACATCCAACATAATACAGCGAAAATATTGCAAGTTATTCATATAGAATTCCTTTATTTTCAATCATCCAAAATCAACAAAAAAGAACAGAATCAGTCATCCAAAACCAACAAAAAAGAACAGAAATGTCATGACGCTTTAAAGCCGACTTGGTCCAATACAGAAACCAGAAAAACAGAACAAATTACTAAGAAAACAACAACTACTGTCTTTGAGGATCATTCCTGCAAGAGCACCTATTGTGTCCTGCACGTCCACATTTATTGCACGAGTTTGTACGTGTATTTGAAAACCATTCAGATAAAGACTTATCACGCTTCTTTTTTGGCCTTCCAAGAGGTCTCTTGTACCTCGGTGGGAAAACTACCTCTTCTGAAATGTATACAGGCACATTCCACTCCCTCTGATCCGGTAACGGATAAATTGGGACATCACAAGTCTTGATCACAGTTTCTGGTTTGTACAAGTTTGAGCAGTAGTTGTCGACAGTGAGATTTTTCCTCTTAAGAACAGTCCAAGCATGGAGCAGGGCATCTCATCCATTTGGAACATTTTGCAACTGCAAGTTTTCTTTTCAATACAAACAATGAAACTCCTCCCTTCATCAATTACTGTGTGCAAGTATTCTGTTGATTGAATTACCTAAGCAATAACATACAAATAGATTCACATCAAGTATTTATTACAAACACAATACGCCATATCAATATATAGTTTTTTGTAAAAGATATACTTATGTATAAGAATCATAAAGATGAAATATAACCAAGAAAAAAAATACATAATCAGATGCACGAAAACAAACCTTCATGCGCGTAGATTTATGCTCATTAATGTACAACAATTCTTGATTTTTTTCCCAAGCGTTGTGAATGTATACGAACCATTTTGTCGGTTTGTACAATTCCATCGCCCACGCATCAACCTAACTTCCTCCAGAAAATCATATATTGGTAATTCTTTAGCAGATACGAGTGCCGCATTAATGGACTCAGCAATATTTGATGTTAATGTCCATGCTCGGTTAAAAAGACAATAAAGCCTAGCCCACTTTGCCCTTCCCACTGAATCCAAGTACTCCTTCACCCGAATATCCTCTTTCTCAACTTTTCACATTGGCATATCAAAGTCATATGTGTGTATGCTTTTGCCATTTTATAGTACACACCACTCAACACTTCATGACTCTTCCTATAGTTATTATATACATTTTTCCAAAGATGCCATATGAATGCTAAATGCGGAACAGTAGGATAAATTCTAGCAACAGCCTTGATGATGCTTTCATGTCTATCAGATACAATACACATGTTATCCCTTACCCCATACGCTTCTTTGAACTGTTGAAAGAACCATGATCAAGACTTATCGTTCTCAGAATCGATCACACCATATGCTAGAGGCAGTATATTACCTACAAATTAAATTGAGAAAAGCAAAAAATTACTTATTTTTACTCAAATGTATGCATTGTATGCCAAAAAAAAAAGTCATTTGTACATGAAATACCTGCACCATCCAAATTGCTTGCTGAAACAAATGTACCATTGTATTCTTGTTTTAGGTGGCTCCCGTCTACAACCACGATGCGTCGACAACAGTTGAACCCCTTTACAAAGGCATACAATGCTACAAGCAGATATAAGAACTCATTTTCAGGAGATTTGTGCATTCTTATATGAGAACCTGGGTATATTTTATCCGAAATGTATACGTATCCAGGTAACTTCTTGTAAGAATCTGCTGGCTCTCCCCTCAACTCCGTCATAGCCTTTTCTTTAGCACGATAAGCCTTCATGTAATTCACATCCTCTAACGACCCGTTTGGTCGTTATAGTCTTTCCAACATTTTCGCCCCTTTTTTAGCTGGGTTAGCTCACTTTTAACCCGAGGGGACCGTTGACACGCTTTTTGAGGTGTCTAGATTTGATTCGGGCGACTTCTTGTGAAATTTGGACTTTAAGAAAAAAAATTGACTCAAAGTTGACTTTTGAGCAAACGGACCTTTTTCAGAAATTCGTCAATTTCGAGAGGTCCGGATGGCCGTTTAAAACTTGTGTGTATATTCAGTTCGGTTCCCAATGCACTCGGGTGCATTTTAGGACTTGGGTTGGGAAGTTAGTTTTGAGGTATCGGAGGTTGACTCGGTCAAAGAGACCTCTGATGGGAATTCTGAGGCTACGAGTGCGTTTGTAGTGCATTTTTATGTATATCTGCATATTTGGTTTGTGTCTGGGATAGTTCCGGGGGTCGATTTCAAGTTTAGAAGATACCAGAATTTTCTGGTGTCTGGTGACCACCGAAGCTGTGGACGAACCCCTGAAGCGATGCGTGAAAATGATGGCCAAACAGCTAAAGCGGTGGCCAAACCGCCGAAGCGGTAGCGCGAAAACGATGGCCGAACCGCCGAAGCGGTCGACTGGCCTGATTTTTTATTTAAAGGCCTTATGAAACCCTTCTTCCTCCCATTACAAAAATTACATTTCCATAGCATCTTGGAGGCGATTTGAGGAGGGTTTGGTCAGATTTCTCATGAGAGTAAGTTCCCTAATCTTAATCTCTTTCTTTTACCTTCCCTAGTAAGAATCTATGGTAGAAAATCCATAGAACTTGAAGAATGAAAGTGGGTTTAATGAGTATTCCTTCTAGGCTTTTGAATCCTGTTTGTTGGTTGGGTTAGCTTTATTAAGCATGGATTTGATGACTAGAATTTATTATTGCATGATTTTTTCCTAATTAGAGGCTAATTTGTGAATCTAAAAGTTAGGGTTTATACCCAAAATTGGGGGTTTTGGTTGAATTTCGAAATTAGGGTAATACTTGAGTTAATTTAGCAATTAGTCGATGGGTTTTGATCACCTAGTGCTTAATTTGATATTGTGCCCTCGGATTTCTCGTTTTGCTTTTGTGGGCCCCGTTTTCCCAAATTCTAGGGTTGGTTTTGACCTAGTTTGAAAGACAACAATATTAGTATCATTATTCATGATTTCTAATCTAGATTTCGAATATTCCTAGACTACTTTGGGTTCTGAGGCTCAGTGGTGTCACACCCCAACCTTGGTGAGGAGTGACCGGCACTCGGCATCTCACGGAAATCGAGCGAACCAACCTACTACTCGCATTCTCCATGTCTCAAATGGCAAAATAGGGCCAAGAATGCCAACTATGAATGTGGTATCATGCATATGTATAAGTACCATAAGCTTACGACGTCAACATCTCCACTTAACAAAACATAACTAAACTGTATACAGGAATCTTCTGCAAAGCCTCTATGAACAAGACTGAAGTACAGAAGTCGGGACAGGGCCCCGACATACCCTTGATACAAAATTATATATAAACCCAGACTCAGCAGCGCTCCAGGAAGAAGTGAAGTCCGCCAAGCAAAACTAGTACCTAAAGGCAGCCTACTGTAGAGGGTCCTCGTCTCGTCTGTCTACACCTGCGGGCATGAACGCAGCATCCACAAAAAGGGACGTCAGTATGAACAGAGTAATGAGTATGTAATGCATGAGTAACAGCATAAAAAGAAGTATGGAACATAACATGGGATAAAGGAATAACCTGTACATCTAACTGCCTCTCAAGGCGAATACCATGCATGCATAACGTTTCTTAGGAAAACATTTCTCATACATGTATAAACAAAATAGTAATGCTGCGGAACGTGCAGCCCGATCCAAAAGTATATCATATTATGTTTCCGCGGAACGAACGGCCCGATCCATAAATATAATAGTGCCGAGGAACGAACAGCCCAATCCATAAATATAATAGTGTCGAGGAACGAACAGCCCGATCCATCTATCCCATGTATCCCGCGTCCGGGAGGACATCATAATATTGGTCAGGTGGCTATGCGTATATAACTCCTGCCCTTCTTCCCACATCCCAAATATACATTTAAATACATATAAACATATATAATATAAGTAGAATGCATGAGAGCCCAAATAAAGGTTGTTACTTTATCGGAGTGACGTAAGGTCGGTAACCTCTGATTTATATTATGGAACTGTCATCATCGCCATGTCTCACCTTGAAGGAACAATGATTATAAGGTGAGATCAACAACAATGAATAAAATCAAGGAAATCCCGAAATAAGCTCCATAGTCTCATAATGGCATTAAAATCATAAGCTTTGGAGTTTCTAGAATTAAAATCATCGTCATCATGTTCATGATAGAAAACATCTCATCTTCTGTGCCATAGAAACTTTATAAGAGTCGTGAATCTTTAGCTTTTGAAAACGAAGACATCATGGAGGACACATATAGATTCACAGGAACGAGGTCATCATCGCCATCATGGGCATCATAGAAAACATTTTGTCTTTAATATCATAAAAACCTTGAAAATCATGAACTTCTAGCTTTTCGGGAACAAGGACATTATGGAAGACGTGTATGGAATCATAACGTAGGAATCATGCCTTTAGAAAGAATAGGACTAGCCTTACATACCTTTCGGTCTCCATAGCCACTTGACATTTATCTTTCCAAGCTCGTAAATCTACATTTAAACCATTCATACTATTGTTAGGATTACCATCATACACTTGTCTTAAGCCTTCAATTTAAATCCAATTAAAATCTGCCGAAATTCGGGCAACATCTCCCCTGTTTAGATGCGTATCCCGAAATCACCATCCAGCAACCAACAACAACAACAACAACAACAATACCAACATCAACAACGATATAATAAATACCAAAATACTCCCTAAAATATCCCACACGATGTTTATCCAATATTCCCACCAACAGAATTGTTATACGACCATTTAATAGTTCTATCCTCGTAATTAAACTTAAATCAATACCAATAAAGAGGAATTCATACATTTCTCCTGATAGGACCGCGAATATTTGATATCCACCTTATATTAAAGCCAAGATTCGCCGCAGCACAATTTTATTATCGCAACTATACGCTGTCCGGACCAAAATCCGGGAATTATACTTGGTTCGGGCTAAAATTTGATGTTGGGAAGTTGTGGGAAATTTTCAGAATATTTGGGGGTTTTTTTGGGGTGTTTGGATGAAGGAAGGGGGGTAATCCCCCCTTATATAGCATTCCAGAAACTGCCTGGACCGACTTAAAATTTGCTCAGCGCGATCGCGCTGCCTCCTGGCGCGTTCGCGTAGGCTTATTTTACTGCCTACGCGTTCGCTCTGTAAAAAGGTCATAACTCTTGATCCCGCTATTGTATGTGGGCCCACGATCTATGGTTAGAAATCTATTTAAATTATCTACAACTTTCATTTTGGTGTGTTTCCAAATTCCAAACTTATAAGGGTGTTTTGGCCTCTTTAAGTAAGATCATCCGAAAACGTATCCTTAAGTTATCCTTTTGGAGGGCTTATGCCCATATTTGGCTTAAGGGTCCTTCTTAAGACTTGCTCAACTTCCCATGTACTACTCATATAACTTTTCATATGTCCTTTATAAAACTCGAGCATGTGGGCCCCACCTTAACTTACGGTTATGAGGGCTATTCATCAACGTATTAACTGATTTACACCATACGGTCTCTAAATGTCATATATATGTTATTCTTACACTCATATAATATAATCTTCATCCCTAATTCTTGTATAACTTTACTCTCCCTTGAGCTCATACTAAGCCGTCTACAGTCTTGGTAACGCGAAATTTTTCGGGGTGTAATAACCTCCCCCCCCCCCCCCCCCCCTTAGGAACATTTGTCCTCAAATGTTGAAGTAGAGTTTGTGCCGATGTTGATATCAATGTCCTTACTTGCACTTGCTAGCATTTGCTTACTTGTTTTGAGTCTTACTCACGTGGTCGAAACTAAACTTATACCAACCACCCACCTTATGTTCTTTTCCCCGATACATACTTTTATCTAATTTCTGATCCCTATCTTCATTTTATTCAGGATTTTTTTTCTTTCCAATCTTTGCGTATCCTTCTTACACTTTGCAAATATCCCCAGCCCTTTTTTCTTTGCTTTCTTACAATAGTCGAATCAATCCCTGTGGTACCTTACCACCCAGCTAAAACAATACTAAAATCCCTTGTTTAATCCTTTCTTCCTTTGATTTGACTTATTGCGTTCGGGCTGGCTATTCGTATCAAGGATACCTTAAATCTTTACTTTAATGGTTTCTTTCTTTCAATCACTCATAACGTTTTCTAATCCTTAGGTCGGCTAATAAATTTAGAGGTGAATTTGAAAGTTTGTTGGAGATTAACCAAGATTCCCTGTCAGGCAGTGAATTCAAATTGCTACGTCCTTTCCTCTGTTTGTAGCCTTTATTCATCTCTTTCCAATAAGAGCCATTATTCTTACTTGTTCCACAAGGTTCCATTTTCACCAACTTATCCTAATCAATCGCGATATCCTCTGATAATTTCCTTCGAGGTTCCACTCTTACCTTTGACCTTCTCCCGACTTTCACTTAATGAGTCTTTCCCATCATTTTGATTCACCTGTCTGTCATTTCGATTTATCAATCAAGTGGACCACTTAGTTCCTCAAATTCCCATCTTCTCTGTCCATATCCTTAAACCCTTTTCTTGCGATCTTACCTTCAACTACTCCCATGACTTCTCCTTCCGTTGGCTTGGCCCAAACTGTTTCGTGTCTCTTTATTTCTTTACTAATGGACAACTTCTCTTGTTTGGTTGTGATACTTCTCCTTACTCGCTTCTCTGGTGCGATCTTAGATTAGCTCTCTTAGTACTGGTCGATTTTATATATATAGCATATCGCGCCCTTTTAGCTTCTTGGCCGGATCCCTTAATTCCTTACAATCTCATTATAGTCCCATCTGCAGTATCGCGTGGGTGATTGGTATTAATTTCTCCTTACTAACGTCTTAATATCCTAGGTGATGATTTGTCCCCAAATTGTTTACCCAATGTATATCGAGTAGCCAAGAGGTTTATATTCAAATTGGACTCAATCAACTAGGCTTCTTTTCCACAATCCGTCCATGACAACAATCGTAACACAATACCTTATACACTTGTATACGACCCTTCCTCATTATTATTATTAGCTCCCATAGCAAAGTTACATTCATAACATATTAACAATCGCAACGTAAGTTGGCTTACGACTCAAGATGTCTTTAAATCCATATTTGGAACTTTCCTCCAATTTTTTCTCCTCAAATCTTAAAATGATTAACAAAATCTCGCTTAATCGCAACCTTCTATAGTTATTCCCTCTTTTGCTAAAACCTTCATTTCCTCTTATACTAAAATCTCCTTTTTATTTCTTTCATTATCTTGTGAATTACTTTGCCGCATATTTGAAAGTAACTCAGAATGCGAGTGATTTGATCCATAGCCGGGGAACATAATGTCTTTTATTGACAGGATTTATTCTTTTGGTCTTTGCTAGTTCTTTACCATCTCGTCATGCATTCTTGTTCCACCTTTGTTTTGTTTCACAAATACCTGCATCTAGTCCATTCCCACTTTCCATTAATAAACCAGTACATCTCAACTTTAGCTGCTTCAAGTCGATATATTTGCCCCTTTCCGAGCTTAGGAGTATGGTAATTCATCTCGAAACTGAATTTAGCTTTTCCCCACCTTTTCAGGAATAATTTCATATACCAGTAATATTCAAATACTCGCCATCTCTGGTACATATCTGACCAGCTTTAGCGGTCCTCTAACTCTTTATCCCATACAATACTGGAATGCCTTTCATTGCCTGGTTCTAGTCATTCCTCTTTCATTAGCTAAACTTTTGTACCGAGTCAAAAGTTCACACTTATTGAATACAATTCCGACCACTTCTTCCTTTCGTGATCATTAATTCTTTACGCCAATGAATTAATGGTGACATCAAAGCCCATCAGACTCTTTATGGAGTTTCTCCCCGTACGCCGTTCCTTCAGCCGAAATCTTCATTCATAACTACTTTTTTACTAAGATCCTTGAGATTCTTTTTAATAAATCCAAGCCATTTTGCACGAAGTTACTCGTCGTTATCCTTTTCCGTTAACACTACCAACCCTTAGTCCCTTAGTTAGGTCTATCTGATTCCATCTTTCTTGCAATATGACTTTAATTCTTTTACATCCTGGATCTTCTGTAACTAAGATTTTTGCATCATCCGTAAGCTTTAGCTTTTCATGTTTCCATCCCTAATTCTGCTTCGTTTCTCCGTCACTCGGCCTTTCGTGACATCCTTGTCTTAGAACTTCGAGTAAGGCTTTCCTTGAAATCTTCTAACCTTATCCTTTTTGAAGTGGTTCCTAGTTCCTCTTTCTTTTACCTTGGTTCTACCTTTGTCTTTTATTCATGTGTCCTTATATACCTATCTCCGTACCATATCCTTACCAACATATTTTATGTGCTAAAAGGTCTTTGTCGACATCTGGCTCTTTTAGTAACGTACATCGTTCTCTTACCTCGGTTACCCCTTTGTACTCTTAAATCATTAGCATATTTTTACTCAAGGGTAGTATTTAAACATATAATTATCCCTTCCACTTCTTACCTTAAGAAGAAGTTACAACTCCTATCTAATCATCTTGATGCCTTACTGGTGAAGCACTTTGAAAGGTTTAATCGGCTCACGTTTTGCCCCGATCCGACCAGCAATATAAGAAGTAACATATAGAAATGTAGGACTCGGACCAGTCAATACATATACATCGTAAGGAAATATTAATAATTTACCTGCAACAATGTCGGGTGAAGACTCACGACCCTATCACCTAACCAGTGCTTAGGTATGATACTGAGGATTACTCGACCTAGACGCTCCTCTTTGATTTCTACCCTGGTCTGCTGATGTCTGAGAGCTTTGCCCTAGAGGGCGTGCGGATGACGAAGAATTGATTGTTAATCCTGTGGGTGGGACCCTGCTTTTACCACGCATCTATGGACAGTCAGGCCTACGATAGCCTGGCCGAGCACAGGCATAGCAAACATCTAACCCCAATTGGCACGGTCCAGTATGCAGTTTACCACACTGGGTATATCGTGGGATGGGTGGCATCGTCTGACTGGAACCAATCCTAATCTGAGTACTAGAAACTCGGAAGCTCTGAACTGGCCCAGATAAATGGATCTATCAAGCCCGGGTCCAGGAAACTGTGGAGGCTCACTAGTTGTTGAATGATCTGAGTGCCTAAAGAACGGCTGCCTCGGGCCACCTCTGAACTCGCTGTCAATCCTTGAAGACCTGACCCTCTTCCTTTGACCCCTATTACTGTGGCCCACACCTTATCGCTGATCTTGGGCTGCTACTAACCGGGTCAGCAAAAGGGTGGCCTGTCTCATCTCCTGGTCCGTGGCACTTGGTGGAGGAACTAGAGGTGCTGGAGCCGTAATTGAGGCCCCTTCGTGCTCCTCTGAAATGTGTGAAGTATGAGAGGTCCGGGATGGAGTGTTATATCCCGCATTTTCAGAGCATGAGCGTGACACGTGCTTCCTCAAAAAATTGACAATAATGTTGTTGCTATATAATTTAAACTCACGTTGATAGTGTTGTATCCCGTATTTTTGAACGTCGGATTATTTGTAAGCTGCGGTGGGGCCCACACGTCAATGTTTTTTTTGGAACATGTGACAAGTTATATGAATCACATATGTAAAGTTAAACACAACTCACGAAGGACCCTTGGGCCAAATCAAAGTGGAAGCCCTCCAAACGAATATTTTTAAGAAAACGTTTTCGGGTGACCTGACTTCGAGGGGCAAACACGGTATTATAAGTTTAGAACTTGGAAAAATACCAAGAAATAGAAGTTGTATATTATTGAATTAGCTTTCCAACCATAGGTCGTGGGTTCCCAGGTGACGTCGGTACAAGGAGATATGGACGTTTTAAGGTCGAAAGGTCAGTGGGCTAGGCCCAACTCGGGCCCAACCGGGTTAGGCCCATGACCCATGTTATTTAAGTGATATTTCAGCCCTTCCCTCCTCATTTTAAGACCTGGAACAACCAGAAAATTTTAGAGAGATAGGGAAAAAAGGCCTTGGAGAAGAAAAACCAATTTTGATCAAAATCCGAGCCCCGAATCGCGAAGCCCATGAAGGGAAAAGTGTTGTACGCTGCGTTGTCTTCAATTTGAGCTAAAAATCAACCAAGGAGGAGGGTGATAACGTGGTGGCTGAATGCTTAAGGTATGGATAAGATTTCTTTTCATTGCTAACAAGTTTATTTAAAGTTTTAACGGATTAGAACGGGAAAATAGCGATATAAATTCGTCCGTTGGCATTGTGAATTATGGAATGAGATTTGAAGAGAATTTTGGATGAAAATAAATGTAGTTAACTTGTAGAATGTGGAGGATGTTGTTATTGATGTTGTTAGTATTAATTTCGACTTCTTTACGGAAATAAAAATTATTAAATAGTGATATCGCGAATTGGTTGGTTGGAAAATTTGGAGAATAATGTGTGGGTTGTTCTATGGAATATTTTGGAGTTGAAATCGTTTGTGAGCTATTGTGGAAGTTAGTACATTGATAACATAGTTTCTTGCATTTGTATGAATGGTATTGTAACAGGTGGATTGTGGTATAATTTATGAATCTAGCATAAAGAGAATGTGTTGTTCTTGTTCTTGTTGCAAATGGAGGCTTTTGGGTAGAGTGGAATAATGGTGAGATTATTTTGAATATTGTGCGGATTGTTTGAAACGTTCTTGAATATTGTTTGAATGGCTTCGGATTAGTATTTGAATGTGTGAACAATTGTGAATTGAATATAAATGAAATGTTGTTGGATTGTGTAAAAGGAGCTACTAATGTTGGATTGTATTTTGAATAAATTGTTGAAGTTGGAGATATGATTGTTGGTATTATTGTTGATAATTTTGGCCGAGTTCCATTCTCGGGTTTGTTGTTGATGATTTAGCCGAGTAGACTCTCGGGGATGATGTATTTACAAGGGAGATGCTGCCGAAATTTCGGCAGGATATAAGCGAATTTATTTGAGAAGTTAAGACAAGTGAATGACGATAAAATCAAATGATCATGTGAATTCTTTTGTATGCAGACTAACAAGTTTGGACAAATAAGCGTACCTAGTTGGTCGTGGCACAGGTATGTAAGGCTTACCCTTTCTTTCTTTGGCATGTCCTAGAGCCAAGTAAGGTATGATGTGATATGCTTTTGGGGTAAATTTGTTCTGTGATTCCGAATTTGATTATGATCTTAATCCCCTTCTTGATATAAGTTCATGATTCTTATTTACTTATGGATATAAGTATTCTGATATAAGTATTTTGCTACAAGTATTCTGATACAAGTATTTTGATATAAGTATTTTGATATAAGTGTTCTGATATAAATATTCTGATATAAGTATTCTGATGCGAGTATTCTGAGGTGAGTATCCTGATATGAGTATTCTGGTATGAGTCTTTAATATATTTTGATATGTACATATGATTCTAAAGGTTATATTTGATTTGATCCATATGATATCCGGAAGAGATTTGTTTCTGAAGCTCTATTTAATATGTTTCCGAGTCTGCCTACGATTCTGATTCACTTCTGATATAAGTATGTCTGATATGACCCAGTTTGTTATACGATTGAGTAACGAGATAAGTATAAGAGCTTTGTTTCTGAAAGAATTTTTGCAAGTCTTAATGTCCCTAATCTTCGGAAAAGATCTCAGGTGTGCTCTAAAATGCTTATAGAACGTTCTGTACTTCAAACGTTTGTAACTTTCTCATACGAAGTCGGATTGACCCGAAACTTGTTTCTGAGCCGTCAGATGTCGGTAAGTATACGTATCTATCGGGTCTTGATTTGCTTGCATATGGTTTCGCACTACTCTGTTCGTGCAAGCTTCAGTTTGGATTTCACTGAGCCCGGGCCAGGATATGTTCTCGTGCGTATTTCTCTGCATTGTTCACCGCGTCCCTCTGACTTGCGGGCCGAGGCATGTTACGTATGATATGATGACATTATGATATGATGACGGGGTGGTGGCCAGGATGGCACATTCACCGCGTCCCGCAAAAGAGGGTCGGGGCACGTTACATGCATACATGATACATGATTCACCGCGTCCCTCACCGAGGGCCGGGGCACGTTATATGTTTACATGATATATGATTCACCGCGTCCCTTACCAAGGGTCGGGGCACGTTATATGCATACATGATATATGACTCACCGCGTCACTTACCAAGGGCCGGGGCACGTTACACGCACATTTGATACATAATATTGACATACATGATTTCATTCACCGCGTCCCTCAACGGAGGGCCGGGGCACGTTATTTGATATACGCATATATGATATATGATTCTAACATGCATAATTCGTGTTTGGAAATAAGCTCTTTGGCATTCTGTACTCTCTGTACTTCTTTTGACATATGACTTCGGCTTATATGACCGATGTTTGGAAGATAGTCATTCTGATATTCTGAGTCTGCACCTTTCTGACATATGACATCTGCATACACGATTTGTGATTAAGAAATAGCGCTTTGATAATCTGGGTAACATATTTACTTTTGTACCGTTGTTTCGGTTATGGTCTGTTTTCTGTATTTCATGCTTTACATACTCAGTACATATTCCGTACTGACCCTCTTTCTTCGGGAGCTGCATTTCATGCCGCGCAGGTACACCCAGATGATGTGAAGTTATTTTAGAGGATGTTCCAGCAGAGTTGGCAAGCTCCATTTGCTCCTGGAGTACTGCCGAGTCAGAGCTTGTACGTTACTATTTTTGTATTTGACGTTAGAGACTTTGCAGACAGAGTCGTGGGTATAGAGAGTTAGTTTTGTAAGCGGCTCCATCAGCCGATATGTCATTCTGTGTTATGTGTTAAGTTTCATATGGTTACATAATTTGTTTGATTTGAAAATAGCGAAAAGAATATTTCTGAATACTTTTACTATGTATTTCATGTTTATTTGATTTAAAAGTTCAAAAAAAATTATGTGTGCACTAAGGGTCAGCGGGTTCGCTCGGCCCTAAGTAAGGGTCGGGTGCCCATCACACCCTAGGGAGGTTAGGGTGTGAAATGGAGCCTCATTATGGGACTCACCCCTCTCCATGTCTGCCGGCGGTTCTTGCTCAATCCTCCCTCCAGCCACTATCTTGCCCTTCTGGGCAGCTGTTGCTTTCCTCTTCATAGGCGTCACTGAAATCATAATGCACGGTTAAGAAAAGGGAATCCTGACAACATCGTTCTACCGCACGATCTAAGATGAGAAAGGAAGGTCAATCATTCGTAGATGCCCCACAGCCTCCTGTTTATAAGTGTGGCGCGCTTCACACCCATAAACAAGACTTTGCTGCACATGGCTTGCAGACAACCCTAGGACAGACCTGCTCTGATACCACATTGTCACACCCCAACCTTGGTGAGGTGTGACCGGCACTCGGCATCTCACGAAAACCGAGCGAACCAACCTATTACTCACATTCTCCATGTCTCAAACGGCAAAATAGGGCCTATAAGGCCAACGATGAATGTGGTATCATGCATACGTATAAGTACTATAAGCTTACGACGTCAACATCTCCACTTAACAAAACATAACTAAACTGTATACAGGAATCTGTCTCCAAAGCCTCTATGAACATGACTGAAGTACATAAGTCGGGACAGGGCCCCGACATACCCTTGATAAAAAAGTATATTGATACGCTCAAATCACACCTATTAATGGCGTAAAGCGGACGTTGTCAGATATAGTAACCCAAACAAGGTTGGGGTCGAATCCCACAAGGAATATGAAGAGAAAAAGGTACTAATTATTTATGTAACTAATCTCTAGAAACTTTAATTTTATTCCGAATAGTATAGAGAGGAGATTTGGTTTGTATTCGCTATTTTGAAGTATTTGGAACTTGTTTGGATTGGGAGAACCAAAGTTGTGTCCCCGCGGTGATTATATGTTATGCTATGGGTATCACTATGATATATTTCTTATAGGTCGGGGTTTTGTATGCACTTAATCTCTAATGCACTTTCTAATATTTTCCAATAGTTAGAAAGTATTTCTTTTCATGATTTTTCCAAATGTAGAAAATTTGTAAGTAAGATCGATAAAATATGCCAAGTAGAACTCATCTTATCCCTAAGTGAGTTCATTAAACGAGGGTTAGCGCCCCGAGTCCTTGTTATAGTATTTCAAATCACACCCTAGTTTATCTTTCCAAATAAACTAGGGTTTGTGCATAAGCAAGTGTTTGCAACCACTAACGAACAATGAATGCGAGAAATAAAAAAACACATCACAACCCATTATATATAAATACAATGTTAGACACCCACCATTTGGGTCCACAACTTTGATTAAAGAAGGTACTCACACATGATGGTCTCAAAAGTAATAAGCAATAGATGAGACATAAAGCTTACAAAGTGTGATAAAGATGATGAAAAATGAAATCTTGTTGTCTTCACTAAGCTCCAAAAGTGGAGTAATCAATGCTCACCCACCAATGGAACTTTGTTCACGTGCATAAAATGAAAATTGGCTGCTAAAAATAACCTAAAATGTTCTTTAAATTGGCTCCAAAAAACGCACAGCAGCGACTGACAAAATTTCCCCCGATAGCAAGATCGACGGACCGTCGATCGTTCGACGATCCGTCGATTCCTCTGTCCTTTGTATCTTCAGCAATGTGATCCATTCGACGGTGTTGTCGACCAGTTCGACGCTCCATCGAGTTTTCCGTCTTTCTCTCTTCTTGTTGACAGATCTTGATTGACGACACAAATGACGAAGCGTCGATCAGTTCGACGCTTCGTCGATGTCTCCGTCCTTTGTCGTCTTCAACTAATGTCATCACTGGAAAATTGAGCTTATCGACGCTTCGAAAGACGGTCCGTCGGCTGATCGACGGGACGTCGATTCTTCATTTCTGGCCAATTTTTCCTTTGTTCTTTGTTTTTGCTTTTGGGCCATTGTTTTCCTAAAACACAACAAAACATATTAACAAGAACCAGACTTACTTGAAAACAACCAAAATTCATAGTAAAAAGGCGTCGAATGTGCCACAAATTCGCGGCACATCAACACCCCCAACTTAGGATCTTTGCTTGTCCTCAAGCAAGTCAGACAAAACAACCACAAAATAAAACTACAACTATGCTAAAAATAAAGTAAAAGTGACTACAATGGTGCTTGCTCATCACTACTGGCATGTGCAATTTTCAAATCAACTCCCTCTTTCCTCATTCCCAAACAGGGTTCTTTCATAATAACGTATTAGAATTGACCATGACGCTTCAATAAATGACATCACATTATTAGAAGCATTTATGCGTGCGAGTATTCACCATTATGCCCTCACTTAGATTAGAGAATGTCCCACACACAATTTTACGATAAGAATCGGGACAAGGATGGATGAGAATAGAAAGCACTCGCGCTCACAAAGAAGTTCATGATTTACAAGTGCAAATACCATATGCTTGCCTTTAATTTCAATGCCTAACACTTTCGGATGGTTCAGTTGTGATCACTATAGGACTTGTTCTTGGGTTGTAATGTAGGCTCGAGGACGGGTAGGATACTCATTTGGGAATTAGTGACTCATCCTGCTCGACACTACAAATTTTGACCTTTCTTCTCATGCCCATTCTATTCATTCTTCAACTCATGACTAAGATGCGATTTTACTCTTACTAGAATTTACAATCTTTTTATGAGACAATATTATTGTTATTATAAATCTATATTCTTTTTTTTAAAACTTTTCTCAATTTTGATCCGCTATCACACACCCCCAGCTTTAGGATCTTGGCCTTTACTTCACACATATACCACCCCCAGCTTCGGCGATTTGCCACTTTTCTCTAGTAGTGTCAAGGAGGGAACAGGTGCAAAGATAGAATGAATTCATGAAGCGGGGAAAAGGTTTGTTACGGCTAATCAAGAGAAAAAGTCAAAGGCTCAATGTGGGAACTAGTGATATTCATATAGAACGGGTTTTGGGCTTTTTAAGGTTAACGTGACTATTTACAAGGAAAGCATGTGATCACTTCACAACCAACTATCCTAAGCAATATAGCATAACCTACCAGACAAGTTCTAGATCCACATATGCTAACAATGAACACAAGAAGTTCTCACACTCACAATGGCATAAGGATTTGAACACTCAATTCATACACACTCTAATATCTATGATGTCACAAAAAGAACCATACATGTCAATTCATTAAAACTTAAGATACTCAATAAACTTTCGGAGGGGTAAATTTCAAATCAATCCATTTTCAAGTTCACAAATATCCTTTTTCATTCAAAATTCGTCATAAGTTCAAAATGCAACAACCATGAAAGTCACAATCACTTTAAGAAAGATTTAACACATATATACACTACAAGGTACATCAGGTTACCCCACCCCCAGCAAAAAGAGGATGCATGGTCCAAAATGCATCAAAAATCATACCATCACCCCATGGTGGAGGGGCCGACCTGAGATGCTCTAATCCTGCTGTTGCTGCTGAGGTGTCTCCTCCGCAGCAGTGCGAATGCGAGCCCTCTCTACTGCTGGCTCAGTGGACTGAAGAGGTGGAGCTGACTGGCCCTGTGGCTGCAGGTCCTGAGGAGCTATCGTAATCGGCCTGACTGGTGCTGGGATAGCACTAGTGCTGGAAGATACGCCGGTGAACCTCGTGTCCAAGCGCGACCGCCGAATACCCTCCTGAAGCTCGGAGTCTTCATCCTCATTATCCTCCTCTTCATCCTCATTATCAGCCAATGTGTCAGGCCTCTTTCTCTTGCGACTTTCCCTAGGCTCATCCTCAGTCACCAAGTCAACTACTCTGATCAAATCTGAAATGCTGGCGACCGGTGCAGGTGGTGTCGGGTCATCCACAATAACCTGCTCTCTTGTCCGAAGGGCCGTAATCTCAGCTCGGAGCTGGTCAAGCTCGGTCTTCAAATCTCCCGAAGTACCACACTCACTCTTCTTCTCAATAGTGAGTATCCGCATCGCTAAACTGTCAAGTCACGCATTTACCCTAGCGTGATGCCTCTCCATAGCCTCCTGAAGAGGCTCCAAATACATAGCCTCCTGAAGAGGCTCCAACTCTGGTGTAATCTCTTTCCGGACAAACTGTTATATCCCGCAATTTTGAATATTTGAATAAATTGAAATAAGTGTGACTTGTATGAGATAGAACGATATTTTGATTTTAGCTAATATATATGTTGTTTATGAAAAGTATTGATGTGGAAATATGGAGGAAGGCCAAGGGCAAAATTGGAAATTTTGAAAATTAGTTTCGGAAATTTCAAAATAAGAACCATAATTAATTGGGCTAAAAAAAAAGAGAAAAATAGGCCCAATTTTATGGGGTGGCCGGCCATATAGCTTGGCCCAAGTCCATGAAGAATTAAAATTCAAGACAATAAATAAAAGGAAAGAGGCCACAAATTAGACATCATTCAAAAAGTTTCAAGAAAACAAAGTGAGAGCAAAAAGAAAAGAAGAGGGGGTTCGGCCCTAGTGAAAGAAAGAAATAAAAGAAAAAAAAATTGGAGCCTTAATCTTTGATTCAAAAATTTGTTCCTTCTTGAATTCTTACCAAGTTCAAGGCGCTCTTCAACGTGGTATAATTCTTTTAGCAAGAAAGCTACGTTTGTGGCAAGTGGAAGTTTGAAGAAAAGATTTTGGAGGAAACGAGATTTGAGTTTGGACAAGCGTAAAAGGCGAATAAGGTATGTAAGGCTTCACCTTTCCTTCTTTTGGCATGTCTTAGACACATTAGGTTTGGATACGAGCCTCGGGGGCGACTCTATTCCTAGAAATCCGAGTTTGAATTTGGCCCTTTTTCATTCAATAGAATTGAATCAAACTTTTCATGCCTTGTTGGAATAAGTGTTGAAATATCTATAACTTGCCCAAATGGAACCGAATGACACTAAGACCTTCATAAGTGACTCTATGACGCTTAATGTATGAAATCTGTGTATGCCCTCTCGACTTGACCCGAGGTGGGCCCGTAATCCCCGAGACCTATTTGTGTTGTCTTATTTGATTCATTTCCGTACCATAACTAAGGAAAACTTTTGGCTATTGTTCCGAGCTTGTTGTGATTCGTATGCATCCTCTGAAATAAGCATCTAGGAACTTCGATATAAGTATTCTGATTTGACTATTCTGATATAAATAGTCCGATACAAGTAACTGGATATGAGTGTTCCCAATTCTAATATAAGTATACTGATATGAACATTTTGATACAAGTAATTCGATATGAATATTCTGGTATAAGTATCTTGATATAAATGCTCTACTACGAATATTCTGATATGGACATGTAATTTGATATAAATGATCTGTTATGAGTATTTGATGCAAAAATTCTAACATAAATATTACGATACAAGTATTTGGATACCAGTATTTGATATAAGTATTCTGATACAAGTATTCGAATATAAGAATTCTGATATAAGCATTCTGATAAACGTATTCTAATATAGGTATTCTGATATGAGTATTCCGACATAAGTACTTTGATATAAGTATTTGATATAAATATTCAGTTACGAGTAATCTGTCACAAATATTCTGATAGTACGTTCGATTATTCCATCGAGTCTTGATTTATGTGCATTTGGTTTCTCACTACTCTGCTCGTGCATATGTTATGTTTTCCTTCGCCGAGTCCCGGGCCGGTATGTATCGTGCGTGTGGTTCGCCGAGTCCCTTGCTTGGGGGCCGGGTCCCATATATATATGATTCCGGAGGATGATATGTCCGGTTTCGGGGTACTGTGGTATATGTCTGTCCCCGGCTACCGTGTATGTAGAGTATGATGTTCCCGGTTCTGGGGTACTGTGGTATATGTCCGTCCCCAGTTACCATGTATATGTGAAGTATGATGTTTCCGGTTCCGGGGTACTGTGGTATATGTCCGTCCCCGGTTACCGTGTATATGGATTATGATATGACTGGTCCCCGAGTTCTCGTGGTATATGTCCGGTTCCCGGGGTACCGTGTATATGTTACGATGTATGATGTGACCGGTTCCCCGGCATGGTATATGTCCCTGGGGTTACCGTGGATAAGCTATGATGTGATATGTGACGGAGTTGTTCGGAGATATGAAATCTTCTGGAGTATGAGGTGTTGTGGCGCCAAAGACAGGAGTGGCGACCACGTTCCTGTGCCCTGTGCATGATTTTGATATGTACCATTTGTGTGTTTCAAAGGTAAGCATTTTGATATTCTGAATAAGCTATTGCTTTCTGTACTTCTTCGGACATATGATGTTGATATACGTGATATATGATTTACTGTGTCCCTCACGGGAGGGCCGGGGCACGTTATATGCTTATATGATATGTGATTCTGTCATGCATGATTTGTGTCTGGAAAACAAACATTCTGATATTCTGGATCTGCTCCATTTTCCGACATATGACCTCTGTATGCACGATTTGCGATTGAAAAATAAGCGCTTTGGTACTCTGGATAATGTACTCACTCTCGTACTGCTTACTTCAGATATGGTTCTGGTTTTTTTTGTGTTTCATGCTTTACATACTCAGTACATATTCCGTACTGACCCCCTTTCTTCGGGGGCTGCGTTTCATGCCCGCAGGTACAGACGTTCACAGAGGTGATCCGCCAGCCTAGGGTACACATTCTGCTGTTCGAAGCGCTCCTTTGATCCGGAGCCCACATTTTTGGTACAGATCCTTCTGTTGTACATATCCTTATGTCTTATGACTATTATGGGTACGGCGGGGCCCTGTCCCGTCATATGATTCTGTTGTCTGTATGTGTATTAGAGGCCTGTAGACATGTATGTGGGTCATGGGTCGTGTATGTTCAGTGATGGTTATTTGGTTCGTGTCTGGCTTTCCCCTATACTACGTTAACCTGATCGATTTGTGTGCTATAATATAAGTAACGGTTTAAATGATATGTATGTGATTTTGTATGCACGGGATTCATAATATGTAAACCCAAGTGAAATTTGGTTAGTAAGTACGTACGGGTGTCCATGTCGGACACTAGTCGCGGCCTACGGGGTTGGGTCGTGACACAAACCTACCCAACTGCTGTGATATCCGGGTCACCTGCTGATCAGCACGCTCTGCCTTGATGGAAAAATCTCTGAAGTTGGCTCTGTTGAGGACAAAGAGATCCTCGGAAGCCGATGCTGCGGCTGACGGAGGAATAGGAGATGAAGATGGGACAGCAGGCCGAGGTGGTGCCTCTAAAGAAGGGGTAGCATCAGCTACAGATAGTGTGGAGGCCTCTGTTGTGAACAGTCCTTCCGTGCCTATATCAACTGTGCCCGGTGGTGCTGAATCCATAACATGCTCAGTCTGCTCATCCATGAGATCTAGCAATGAAGTATTGGTGGCCTGAGATATACGGAGGGTCTCATCCCTACTCCGTGTGATGTCACACACCTTTTTTTCGGGGAGAGTAGCTGCAAATGTATCAATGTGCCTCACCTGGGCCAACCTACACAACTGCGTGATAAGGCGCGGGAATATCAAGGTTGTCGCCTCCTGTGGTACGCGTGCCCGAATAGCTCTACTGATCAGATCACCCAAGTTCATTGGGTACCTGGATAGCATGGCAGCCACAACCACTGCTCTGTCCGGCGTGACTATGGTATCTGCTCCCGTGGACAGAACCCGATATATGACGAAATTCCACCAAAATTTAGCTTCCAAGCTGATATCCGCCTTATGTATTTTGGTAGCTAAGTTTCTCACCCATGGGGCCTGGTCCGCCAGCCCTCTAGCCATCACCGTCGCAAACCATTCCCTTACAGATTGCTCAGCCCTTCTTGCAAACTTATCATCATATTCCACTGTGGTCGGTGCCACGAAGTCATTACCAAAATAAAACCTGTTGATTGTGCGCGCTGAGATGTCAACATGGACACCCCGAACATACACTGTGTCTAATGGAGGGGGCGGCTTTCAAAGCTCTCTTGTTCTTGTGCCGCTGCTCTAGCATCACTCTTTAGGTGGCATAGAATTCCCGAACCATGGTCGGGCAATAATCCCCTGGAGGCTGTGTGAATGCCTCAAGATGATAGTGCTGGATGAGATCAGTAATCCGAGGGTAGCTCTCTAAGCCGCTCATACTGATTTGTTCTTCTTCTTGAATATTTCTCCTCGGATTACCCCCGCTGACTGTAGTGGCCCCTTTTATATAGTACTTTCGGCACCCCTCATAGGGGAATCGGATTACAACTACCTCCATCTTTTGCAGTCGTAGCCGCTCTTGTTCCTCATCTGAATTTCGCTCAGGAGTGGCTGGTTGCTCTGTTGCTGCCTCGCTAGAATCAACAGGTGTGGCGAATGAAGCCCCCTCTGCAGACTGGGAGGAGAGTAAGGTGGGTGATTCTGCTCGGGGAGTGGTGGCCTGTGCCCTCAATATAGTCGTTGGGACCACCGCTTGATGTTCAGAGTCGGAGGGTTCATCCCTAAGAGTAAGGGTTGTTTGTCCCCGACCTCGGCCTTTTCTGGGACCACCACCCCGCTTAACTGGATTCTTTGGAGGCATACCTGCGAAAAGAACACCCTTAGTTGTTAAGACAACCATAGAAATATAACAGAACCAGACAAAAATGCAACACATGCGATAATGTTAAAGCTGCCAGCGGTCTGTCGATTTGCTACAAGAGTCGTCGAACAGATCGACGGAGTGTCGAAGTGTTCGTCAAATTGATCGACGAGCCGACGATCTCATCGTCGATCTCTTGTTAGCCACTGGAATTTTTGACTGAAAGACAGTGGGAAAGACACCCCGTCGATTGATTCGATGGGCCATCGAGTCCACCGTCGAGGTTGTTTTGGTTAAGACTTCTGAGAGGGCTCATTTGACGTTGAGTAGGACGGTCCGTCGAATGAATCGACGAGCCGTCAAACTGAGCGTCGAATGAGTTCGCAGGCTAATGCTAACAGATTCAATACATTCCTTTGGCCGTGGTGCAAATCTTCACGTAGTTTGGGGTTACTCAGACTTCACCTTGGCTTGGATTAGAATAGGGAAAACAATTGGCGGGCAAAATTACTCTGTGGTCGTAATGCCCTCCAAGCCATCGTTACACACAACGCCACAATTTGGCATTTCATCAAATAGGTGGCGAGCAAAACAACAACAATCTCATGAATGAGGTGTGTTTGTTGTAATGCCCTCCGACTCGGCTAAAGATCAATGACCCAACATCCAAAAACAAACCACCCCCAGCAAAAAAATGAGCATCGCAGGCGAAATAATAGAAAAACATGGAGCAATTTGAAGGCAAGCAAAAATAATCAAAACGAGCCATGGAATGCGAGCAAACAACTAGCAAAAACAAGGGAGCAAACAATCCACGAAATCACATACCTTAAAATGAAAAGAATTTGATTTCAGCCCTTAAGGAAGGAAAAACACCCGAAGAATCACTACTAGGGTGACACACACACAGAGGGACAGAGTAATGGGACAGGAGGGGAGTGGTGGTTGTGGGGTGGTGAAGGGAGGGGGACGTGGGTAACGGTTATAGTAGAGGGGGAGGTGGAGAGAGAGAGAGAGAAAGAGAGAAACGTAAACGAAAATAATGGGGAGATAGAGGAGACGACGTGGGTTATAATACCACTTATCTGAACCGACGCGTCAAAAGGACGGAGCGTCGATTGGTTCGATGCTCCGTCGAGTGAAACCCCCCCCCCCCTTTTTTTTTTAATATAAAAAGAGAGAAGAACGCCCGTCGAACTAACCGTCGATCAGTTCGACGGAGCGTCTAACCTATCGTCGAACTTCCATTATTTCCAGTGACAAATCTTTCAGGTGGTCCACTCTGACGGTGCACTCGACGGCTCGACAAACAGATCGACGTTCCGTCGAATATGCCGTGTATCTGCTTTCCTGGCAATTTCTGGGTTCAACACTTAGGTTCCTCGACACATCAACAAACATCAAAACAACACAACGACAAAAATCAACGAAATGGAAAAACATATTGCGAAAATGACCATGGGTTGCTGATAACGTCCAAATCCACCCTATTAATTAGAATGGGCACGGTCGTATGCAAATATAATTTACCCAACTATGAGTCGGGGTCGAATCCCACAGAGAACAATATGTAGGTGATTTAAGCAGATTAGGAATTATCACTAACAATAGCTATGCCCGAACGCATCAATGGTTGTTTTTGATAAGGTTTTTATAAAATATGGAAATATAAATTCTAATCTACAAAGCAAGTAAATTGATCAATGGCAACAAGAATGGAAGAAGGGAAACTACTTCTCAAGTAACGATCCAATCTATTTCACGAATTGTAAATAATAGCAAGTTTATGTTATTTAGCCTCGGATAATGACTCTAAATTAACTTCTTCCGAAGATTAACTAGACTACCCAATTGAAGATCTCTCAAGCAATTAGGAGCATTAAGAACACCCGAATATGGCTACAAGTGGTATTGCCTATTCCTAGGTCAACTTCCATTAGATGAGGGTTAACGCCCCAAATTCATGTTAATTATTCTATCCCAACTCCGTTCTTCCTCTTCCGAGTTTCAAACAAAGTAAATGGGCGAGTTCAAAGGTTAGCTAATCCAATGAAAACATTCAAGAACAAGAATAATTAAAATAGCAAAAACTTACTTGATTAAGAACAATGCAAATGAATAAATAAGCACAACAAGAGTATCAATATTAATTGTCACCAAGAGATTTCCATCAACAAGGATTAAAAAGAAGAGAGAACATTTTTGTAGGAACCCTAGCCTCCAACTTGTGGGAGCTGCCAAAGATAATCTGATATTTTGCCCTACTTTTCTATTTATATGAACTGGGATGGAAGGCATCGTCAAAATCCGAGTTCTGGTCGAAAACGCTGAAAAATCCTTCAATGCGATCGCGCCACGTCACTGCGCGATCGCGTGTAATTGCTTCGTTTACGAATCGCGAACGCGCGAAGAGGAACCGCGATCGCGCAGGGTCACGGACGCGCGTGACCGCGACCGCGTGAACTAACTGCGCGTTCGCGCAGTGTCACGGACGCGCGTCACCGCGAGCGCGTGATCTTGCTGCGCGATCGCGAAGAGCAATATTTCACGAAAATTTCCAGAACTTCCAGTTATCCCCAGTTTTGCAACTTTTTTGCTTGTTTTCCACACTTAGGCTCTAGGGACCTCGTATAACCTGAAACATGACAAAAACCACGTAAAATAATACAGACTTGCTTAAAAACAAGTAAAACTTATAGTTAAAAAGCATCGATTATGGTGTAAATTCACGCCACATCAACACCCCCAACTTAAAGTATTTGCTTGTCCTCAAGCAAGCCATACAAACCACGACTCAATCTAATACCTAGATATCATAGAATAACAATGTCTATATTGGTTTTGACTCTGAACTACCGGCATGCATGTTTTTCTTCCAAGGACCACTCTAATTTCTGTTTTAAAGCAACATACACAACTCAAGAACACTACGACTAACCATGAAGCTTCAATGAATGACATCATATTATCGAACATATTATGGTGCACACAAACGCTACTTTAGGCGGTCACTTTATTTTGTTCAATTTTCATCCTTATGCCCTCACATAGACCAAAGAATGTCCCAACACACATATATACGACAAGAATGGGACGAAGACGAAAGAGAAGAGAAAAACACTCACACTCACAAAGAAAATTCATATTTACACATGCAAATACCATAGACTTGCCCTTATTTTCTATGTTCTCATCCTAGGATTGTTCGGTTGTGATCTCATTAGGACTTGTTTCGGCTTGTAATGTAGGTTTAGGGACGGGTCGGATACTTTTTGGATATTAGTGACTCACCCTCCTTGAACACTACAACATCTTTTCACCTTAGTTCGCCTCTTTTCTTTCCACCCCTTTATTTTCTTTCAGTTTTCAACCTCGATGTGGTTTTACTTCTAACCAACCTAGAATTCTTTTTGCGTTACAGTTTTCTGATTTTATATATATATATATATATATATATATATATATATATATATATATATATATATATATATATATATATATATATATATATATATGCAGCTACCACATCGAATCTTCACTAGCAAACTCCACCACCCCCAACTTATGTTTTGAACATGTACTCCACATTTAATTCACCTCCAACTTAGACATTTTGCCTCATCTAATTAATAGCATCAAGGAGGGAACGGGTGTGAAGATGAATTAATTTCACAAAGGGTAAGGTTTCATAATTGGCTAGCCAAGAAAAAGGTCAAAAAGGCTCAAAAGGGGAAACTAGGGGTATTTTCAGCTTTTGGAGAGGCTTATTTAGGCACAGTGACTTATTTACCCAAAGAAAGCCTAAGATCATTTCACAACCAAACTAACTTTCGTATTTCAAACAAGAACAACCGGGAAAGTTCTAGATTATACATGCATAAACAGAATCAAACTAACACTTCACACACACATCGGCATAAGGACAATAATTTTTACACTTGTGACCTCCTAAGTAGTAATTCATCACACACAACACCCCAATAATCACAATGTCATATAAAGAATCAATCATGTCAGACAATAACTGTTCTAAGTATGCATTTTTCAATTTTTCGAGGGGTCCAAAAATTTCAACAAACACAATACATGCCATTAGTTATCAAGTAGTACCAAATAAAACAAAATTATTCTATTCAACCTAAGCAACATCCTAAACATGCCAGTTTCAACAAAATAAAACTCCCCTCAGGAAAAGAACTCTGGCAAAGAAAAGCCGAGGAGGTTCCTACCCCTAACCAAAAAACTTGCAGTGTCCTCACTGCAGTACATCAACACAGAAAAAACTTCTTTTTTTTTCATACCTCCTAGCACTGCGTGCTATGGTCATCTCTGCTCACTCTTTGAACTGGAGCTGTTGGGCTCTGGCAGGAAAAAATCGTCCTCATTTTCCTCCTCGTCGTGCTGTGCTCCGCATACACTCCTCAGAATGCTCATCATTTTGTTCAGGAATTTGCTTTGCTTCTTGGCATGCTCCCTTGCCTTTTTCTGCCTCCTCTCTATTTTTCCTTGCTTTTCTTTGATATGCTTCATGTCCTCCACCACACCTGCTAATGTCGGACCAATAGGAACAGAGGGAGCTATAGATGTGCCTTCGCCATGTGGGCCCGCAGGGAGACTAGCTACTAGCTGCTGGATCCGATTGTCCACCCCATGGACCTGGGTGGAGATATATTGGAAAGGCCTGGCGGCTTCTTGCAGTGGTGGCAAGATTGGTATAGCCATGGGAGGGGCTGATGCCCCACCAATAGAATCTGATGCAGTAGATGTGAACTGCTCAAATGATGATGTTGCTATATCAATCTTCCTCTTCTTCTGTACATTACCAGGCCCTCTCTTTTTCAACGGATAAATCGGTCCAGCAGGCCCTTTTTCTCTATCGCCTGGTCTCGTGGGCACTCCATCAGTGGAGCACAAGTAAGTGATCAATGATGGGAAGAATAAGCTCTTGGTCCGTTCAAGCACCATCTCCCGGATTTCCTGCATAATGAGCCTTCCCACGTCAACAGGCAATCCTTCCATCACAGCACAAATTACTTTAGCCCTCTCAAGCGACACCTCTGAATCATGTTTTGAAGGCAGCACCCTGGATGTGACAATATCAAGCCAAGTTTTGGCTTCAGCGGTGAACTCTGCAGAGTCAATCCTTTTCTGCATTGTGTTTAGCCACTTTGGTTGTTCCCCACCGTGAAGGTGGGTCACAAACCATTGTTGCCGCAGGTTTTCGTACATCTGTGCCATCTCGCTGTTGTCACCATCCTGCAGATTATAATAGGCATTGATTCTTGAGGCATTGCACAGGACATCCACACCTCTGACTTTGACAATTGCCCTATGTGTAATGTCTGCCTCTGCAGCATTTGCGTAGAATTCCCGCACCAGGGTATGATTTGCCCTGATTGGTTCATCTGCAAAGCGTATCCAGCCGCTTGTCACCAACCTTCCATAGAACTCGGGCATCTTTTCTTCCAAACTTTCTGTTACAAAGCCCCTCTCTTCAATGAAGCTCTTTCCCAACAGTCTATCATATAGCTTTGAACATTTTGCTGACTGGAAGGTGGTGGTGTCATAATATTCAATCAATGGTACTTTGGCAGCACTGGATGATGAAGCCATTTTTTGAGTTTAAGTACCTACAAAGCAAACACAATGCATATGAACACCTATAATGATGTATAATGAGGAGTTGGGTTAAGGACATTTGGGCACCCAAGTTTGGAACAGCTCTGTGCGAGCATTCTGTCTGTGAACTGGGACTTTTCCTTCAACGCGATCGCGTGACAAGGCAGCGCGATCGCGGCATTTTGCTGTTTTCCTCTAGCGCGATCGCGTGACAAGGCGTCGCGATCGCGCCATTTGCGGTATTCCTCCAACGCGATCGCGCGAGGAACTGGCGCGATCGCGACATTTTTATTGTCTCATTAACCGCGATCGCGGTTCAACATTACGCGTTCGCGTCAGTTTTGGTCATTTACTCAGCGCGATCGCGCCAGTACAGGCCGCGATCGCGCTGAATCGTTTCAGATGCAGCGAAGCATTTTCACAAACAGGTTATGGGCATCAATTTTGTGCCTTCAATTCAACGATTTTAAGCTTGTGTTTTGCCCAATTTTTTTCTTATATCAGCAACCAACACTCAACTCACATCACTCAACAACAAACAACAATTTATATAACAAGAATTTCAACAATTTCATCACATTTTCATGCTTAAATAAATGGAGAAAAAAAATTTTAACTCACAATTTCTAACATGGAAAGATGATAAAAACAACCCTAGGGACAAGATAATGGAGGAATCACATACCTTGTGGTTGCAAGTTGAAGAAATTTTCCGAATTTTTGAAGTTGAATTTGAGAGAAAAATGAGATTTGTTTAGGAAAACTGAAGAAAATGATGTTTTAAGCCGTTATGCCCTTTGTGATCTGTTTTGATACCTGTAAACGCGCCTCAGCGCGTTCGCGTGACCTTCGGTCGCGATCGCGCTGAGTTAAATTTTTTTGTTTTTTTAAACCGCGATCGCGTGAGGTTGTTGCGCGATCGCGTAGAGTAAATTTCGGCAAAAACCAGCAGTTCAGAAAATAAGCAGAAACCAGCAGCTACTGATTTGTGGCTGTTCTGAAAACTCCACCTATTCAAAACAACTCCAAAAATTGTGAAATTTTGCAGATTAGTCACAAATCATAAACTAAACAATTCTAAAAAATCAAATTTCAAAAATGATTAAAAAAAAAAAATTAAAAACGATGGGTTGCCTCCCACCAAGCGCTTAAGTTAACGTCGCGGCACGACGGATACCAACTTTACCGCTTTTCTCGCCATTTGGAGCTTTTGAATTGGGCACCTAACTTGGAATCAAGTTTGTGACCACGAGCAGTGGGGGGTGGTAAATATCTGATCACGCCAAGTAAAATATTGTTCATTCTACACTTCTTGGCTTTCAAGTGAGGAATGTCATTTTGCCTTGTTGAATTTTCAAATTGCAGAATATAAGGCTCTTGAACTTTTTGAACTATGACATCCTCTTTTTCCCCCGGATTGGGGTCAACACCAACCATATTGTACAGAACAATGGTTGACTCCCGTTCATTTTTTTCTTTGGCATTCCCAATAAACTCATCTTCATGATTTACCCTTTTATCTTGAGCATTGGGTAGTTCATAATGATTTGCCCGTGGAGGATTTTCTTCTTCTTTCATCAAACCAAGTTGGAGACTAGTTTCCAAGTACTCTTCAAAAGCTTTTTGGTTTTCATTACCCTCACCTAGTAGACACTCCATCATGAATTTGAACTCACCAATTTGGCCATGCTCACAATAAAAGTCATTACTAAACAAGTTTTCATGGAAAGATGCCATTTTTTTTTATATAAAATAAAACACAGAAAACAACTACACAAATATTTACGGGTTCGGATCAAAGCAAGTTAGCTTATTTCCTAGATTAGCCAAAATACACCAATTGTTCCCCGGCAACGGCGCCATTTTTGATAACGTCCAAATCCACCCTATTAATTAGAATGTGCACGGTCGTATGCAAATATAATTTACCCAACTATGAGTCGGGGTCGAATCCCACAGAGAACAATATGTAGGTGATTTAAGCAGATTAGGAATTATCACTAACAATAGCTATGCCCGAACGCATCAATGGTTGTTTTTGATAAGGTTTTTATAAAATATGGAAATATAAATTCTAATCTACAAAGCAAGTAAATTGATCAATGGCAACAAGAATGGAAGAAGGGAAACTACTTCTCAAGTAACGATCCAATCTATTTCACGAATTGTAAATAATAGCAAGTTTATGTTATTTAGCCTCGGATAATGACTCTAAATTAACTTCTTCCGAAGATTAACTAGACTACCCAATTGAAGATCTCTCAAGCAATTAGGAGCAATAAGAACACCCGAATATGGCTACAAGTGGTATTGCCTATTCCTAGGTCAACTTCCACTAGATGAGGGTTAACGCCCCAAATTCATGTTAATTATTCTATCCCAACTCCGTTCTTCCTCTTCCGAGTTTCAAACAAAGTAAATGGGCGAGTTCAAAGGTTAGCTAATCCAATGAAAACATTCAAGAACAAGAATAATTAAAATAGCAAAAACTTACTTGATTAAGAACAATGCAAATGAATAAATAAGCACAACAAGAGTATCAATCTTAATTGTCACCAAGAGATTTCCATCAACAAGGATTAAAAAGAAGAGAGAACATTTTTGTAGGAACCCTAGCCTCCAACTTGTGGGAGCTGCCAAAGATAATCTGATATTTTGCCCTACTTTTCTATTTATATGAACTGGGATGGAAGGCATCGTCAAAATCCGAGTTCTGGTCGAAAACGCTGAAAAATCCTTCAATGCGATCGCGCCACGTCACTGCGCGATCGCGTGTAATTGCTTCGTTTACGAATCGCGAACGCGCGAAGAGGAACCGCGATCGCGCAGGGTCACGGACGCGCGTGACCGCGACCGCGTGAACTAACTGCGCGTTCGCGCAGTGTCACGGACGCGCGTCACCGCGAGCGCGTGATCTTGCCGCGCGATCGCGAAGAGCAATATTTCGCGAAAATTTCCAGAACTTCCAGTTATCCCCAGTTTTGCAACTTTTTTGCTTGTTTTCCACACTTAGGCTCTAGGGACCTCGTATAACCTGAAACATGACAAAAACCACGTAAAATAATACAGACTTGCTTAAAAACAAGTAAAACTTATAGTTAAAAAGCATCGATTATGGTGTAAATTCACGCCACATCAGTTGCCTCCCAAGAAGCGCACAATTTAACGTCGCGGCACAACATAATACCAATTTTGGTGTTAAGGTCCGGTGCCATGTTTCAACCGGTGAGCATCAACAATCTTGTCCCCATCAACCATCCAATGGTAGTGCTTTACCCGATGGCCATTCACCCTGAAAGTACACGTCCCATCGTCGGACTTTAACTCTATCGACCCATTGGGTGACACACTCACCAAAGTAAAAGGGCCAGACCACTTAAATTTTAACTTGCCCGGAAAGAGCTTCAACCTTGAGTTGAATAGCAACACCGAATCACCCGGTTGAAAATCTCTCTTCAGAAGTTTGACATCATGATAGTGCTTCATCCTTTCTTTATACAAACTCGCACTTTCATAGGCATGATACCGAAACTCATCCATTTCATTCATTTGAAACAACCGCAGCTTGGTTGCTTCGTCCCAATTCATGTTCAATTTTTTTAATGCCCACAAAGCTTTGTGTTCAAGTTCAACAGGTAGATGACAAGCTTTACCGAACAACAACTGATAAGGAGAAGTACCAATGGGTGTCTTGAATGTCTTGAATCTTTCCACTTCTAGTAGAAATAGCTTTGCATAAGGCAATGTGATCACCTCCACTACCCCTTGGGTTCGAAATTGTGTCGCTATGAAGGCCCCCTCTTTGTGGTGGATATTGCTCACGAGAAAGATCTCGCATTTGTGACTCAAGTTTTTGAATCGAAGCAGTGAGAGCCTACCACTTCGGTCAAATTTTCCATCTTCTTGTCACTCCTATGTTGGTTGTCCAATATCTTTTCAAGCATAGATTCCATTTGAGAGGTCCCTTGATCATTGGAAGGACCCTCTCGCCAATTTTGAGAGTTAGAAGAACGGCCCTTTGGTGGAACATAGGCATTGAAATTCCGATTACCATAATTGTTGTTGTTGTAATCCCTCTTGTCCGAACCACCATATTCATTTCGTCCATATTGATTGCTTTATTGTTGGGATCTCCATTGCTTTTGATAACCCCCTTGAGAGTTATCGATATAATTAGCATCCTCACGTTGTGGCTGCCCCTCTAGATAAGTTTCCTCTGAGACTTGGTACATTCCGGGAGCATGAGATGGCATCTCTTCGACAACATTCACACTTTTAGCTTCTTTCTCTGCAAGCCTCTTTCACAGCAAATCCACGGTGGTTTGCAATTGAGAAAAAACATGATCTCGCTCATGATTTTCTTTGGCCACCGCGGCAACAGAGGGACTACCATATGACAAGATTTCACTATCATTTGAGTGCCAAGCTTGATTGTGGGTGGTGAGCTTATCGAGCAACTTGGTGATGCTAACAAATGATTTGTCCATGAAGCATCCCCCAGCGGCAGTGTTGACAGTAATTTGATTCATTGTATCTAATCCGTTGTAGAACTTCTCGGTGAGAATAGCATCCGGAAACCCGTGAGTTGGAGATTGAGCTAGATAGTACTTGAAACGCTCTCATGCTGAATATAATTGTTCCCCCGGAAGTTGTTTGAACTCAAAGATCTTATCCCGAAGTTTAGCCTTTTTGCTTGGTGGGAACCACTTCTTCAAAAATGTATTGGCTAACTCGCTCCAGGTGTGAATAGAATTGCTGGGGAGCTTTTCATACCATTCCCTTGCTTGGCCAGCCAAGGAATATTTAAAGACCCATAACCGAAGTGCATCAGCAGAAATAACACCTTGGGATTTTTGAGCACACACATGCAGGAAGTTCTTCAAATGTCGGAGTGGACAATCCTCCGAAGAATTTCGAAAATAACCTTCAAGTTTCAGCAGCTGATAGTTAGAACTATCAATTTTGAAAGTAGCATTTCCAGTCCTAGGAGGGACCACAGCAGAAGCATAATCAGCTTCATTGATGAATTCCGCAAATATATTCTCATCCTCATCCTCTTCTGGTGCAGGTGGGTTCACTTGTAGTCCACCTTGGTTTCCTTGATTTCGATTCTGTCTTCCTGCCATGTTCACCTGGTTCACCACAACAACAAACAAAGTATGATGGAATAGAAAAAGTTTTAAAGAACAGTACACAACAATCAGTAATTTCAAAACCGTATTCCCCGGCAACAGCGCCAAAATTTGATACGCTCAAATTATACCTATTAATGGCGTAAAACGGACGTTGTCAAATATAGTAACCTAAACAAGGTTGGGGTCGAATCCCATAGGGAATATGGAGATAAAAAGGTACTAATTATTTATGTAACTAATCTCTAGAAACTTTAATTTTATTCCGAATAATATAGAGAAGAGATTTGGTTTGTATTCGCTATTTTGAAGTATTTGGAATTTGTTTGGATTGGGAGAACCAAAGTTGTGTCCCCGCGGTGATTAGATGTTATGCTATGGGTATCAATATGATATATTTCTAATGGGTCGGGGTTTTGTATGCACTTAATCTCTAATGCACTTTCTAATATTTTTCAATAGTTAGAAAGTATTTCTTTTCATGATTTTCCCAAATGTAGAAAAGTTGTAAGTAAGATCGATTAAATATGCCAAGTAGAACTCATCTTATCCCTAAGTGAGTTCATTAAATGAGGGTTAGCGCCCCGAGTGCTTGTTATATTATTTCAAATCACACCCTAGTTCATCTTTCCAAATAAACTAGGGTTTGTGCATAAGCAAGTGTTTGCAACCACTAACGAACAATGAATGCGAGAAATAATAAAACACATCATAACCCATTATATATATATATATATATATATATATATATATATATATATATATATATATATATATATATATATATATATATATATATATACAATGTTAAACACCCATTACATAACACCCATCATTTGGGTCCACAACTTTGATTAAAGAAACTACTCACACATGATGGTCTCAAAAGTAGTAAGTAATAAATGAGACATAAAGCTTACAAAGCGTGATAAAGATGATGAAAAATGGAATCTTATTGTCTTCACTAAGCTCCAAAAGTGGAGTAATCAATGCTCACCCACCAATGGAACTTTGTTCACGTGCATAAAATGAAAATTGGCTGCTAAAAATAACCTAAAATGTTCTTTAAATAGGCTCCAAAAAACGCACAGCAGCGACTGACAAAATTGCCCCCGATAGCAAGATCGACGGACCGTCGATCGTTCGACGATCCGTCGATTCCTCCGTCCTTTGTATCTTCAGCAATGTGATTCATTCGACGGTGTCGTCGACCAGTTCGACGCTCCGTCTAGTATTCCATCTTTCTCTCTTCTTGTTGACAGATCTTGATTGACGACACAAATGATGAAGCATCGATCAGATCGACGCTTCGTCGATGTCTCCGACCTTTGTCGTCTTCAACTAATGTCATCATTGGAAAATCGAGCCTATCGACACTTCGAAGGACGGTCCGTCGGCTGATCGACGGGACGTCGATTCTTCATTTCTAGCCAAATTTTCCTTTGTTCTTTATTTTTGATTTTGGGCCATTGTTTTCCTAAAACACAACAAAACATATTAACAAGAACCAGACTTACTTGAAAACAACCAAAATTCATAGTAAAAAGGCGTCGAATGTGCCACAAATCTGCGGCACATCATAGATATAAACCCAGACTCAGCAACGCTCCAGGAAGAACTGGTGCCCGCCAAGCAAAACTAGTACCTGAAGGCAGTCTACTGTGGAGGGTCCTCGTCTTGTCTATCTACACCTGTAGGCATGAACGCAGCGTCCACAAAAAGGAACGTCAGTACGAACAGTGTACTGAGTATGTAAGGCATGAGTAACAGCATAAAAAGAAGTATGGAACATAACATGGGATAAAGGAATAACCTGTACATCTGATGCCTCTCAAGGCGGATACCATGCATGCATAACTTTTCTTAAGAAAACATTTCTTATACATGTATACACAAAATAATAATACTGCGGAACGTGCAGCCCGATCCAAAAGTATATCATATTATGTTGCCGCGGAACAAACGGCCCGATCCATAAATATAATAGTGCCGAGGAACGAACGGCCCGATCCATAAATATAATAGTGCCGAGGAACGAATGGCCCGATCCATCTATTTCATGTATCCCGCGTCCGGGAAGACGTCATAATATACCAACTAATCAGGTGGCTATGCGTATATAACGCCTGCCCTTCTGCCAGGAGCAGCTACTGGCCTGGACTGATTGTAAAGAAAGAAGCCAAAAGGCCGCTAGAGAAAGGGTTCCGTTTTCGAGTCTGTTTCCGATTCTTCTGACCTTGAATCTAGGTTTCCCCTATTGCCTCCTTGCTTTCCCACATCCCAAATATACATATAAATACATATAAACATATATAATATAAGTAGCATGCATGAGAGCTCAAATAAAGGTTGTTACTTTATCGGAGTGACGTAAGGTCGGTAACCTCCGATTTATATTATGGAACTGTCATCATCGCCATGTCTCACCTTGAAGGAACAATGATTATAAGGTGAGATCAACAACAATGAATAAAATCAAGGAAATCCTGAAATAAGCTCCATAGTCTCATAATGGCATTAAAATCATAAGCTTTGGAGTTTCCAGAATTAAAATCATCGTCATCATGTTCATCATAGAAAACATCTCATCTTCGGTGTCATAAGAAACTTTATAAGAGTCGTGAATCTTTAGCTTTTGAAAACGAAGACATCATGGAGGACACATATAGATTCACAGGAACGAGGTCATCATCGCCATCATGGGCATCATAGAAAACATCTTGTCTTTAATATCATAAAAACCTTGAAAATCATGAACTTCTAGCTTTTCGGGAACAAGGACATTATGGAAGACGTGTATGGAATCATAACGTAGGAATCATGCCTGTAGAAAGAATAGGACTAGTCTTACATACCTTTCGGTCTCCTTAGCCACTCAATGTTTATCTTTCCAAGATCGTAAATCTACATTTAAACCATTCATACTATTGTTAGGATTACCATCATACACTTGTCTTAAGCCTTCAATTTAAATCCAATTAAAATCTGCCAAAATTCGGGCAACATCTCCCCTGTTTAGATGCGTATCCCAAAATCACCATCCAGCAACCAACAACAACAACAATACCAACATCAACAACGATATAATCAATACCAAAATACTCCCTAAAATATCCCACACGGTGTTTATCCAATATTCCCACCAACAGAATTGTTATACGACCATTTAATAGTTCTATCCCCGTAATTAAACTTAAATCAATACCAATAAATAGGAATTCATACCTTTCTCCCGATAGGACTGCGATATCTTTGATATCCACCTTAGATTCAAGCCAAGATTCGCCGCAGCACGATTTTATTATCGCAACTATACGCTGTCTAGACCAAAATTCGGGAATTATACTTGGTTCGGGCTAAAATTTGATGTTGGGAAGTTGTGGGAAATTTTCAGAATATTTGGGGGTTTTTTTGGGGTGTTTGGATGAAGGAAGGGGGGTAATCCCCCCTTATATAGCATTCCATAAACTGCCTGGACCGACTTAAAATTTGCTCAGCGCGATCGCGCTGCCTCCTGGCGCGTTCGCGTAGGCTTATTTTACTGCCTACGCGTTCGCTCCGTAAAAAGGTCATAACTCTTGATCCCGATATTGTATTAGGGCCCACGACCTATGGTATGAAATCTATTTCAGTTATCTACAACTTTTATTTTTGGTGTGTTTCCAAATTCCAAACTTATAATGGCGTTTTGGCCTCTTTAAGTTAGATCATCCGAAAACGTATCCTTAAATTATCCTTTTGGAGGGCTTATGCCCATATTTGGCTTAAGGGTCCTTCTTAAGACTTGCTCAACTTCCCATGAACTACTCATATAACTTTTCATATGTCCTTTATAAAACCCCGGCATTTGAGCCCCACCTTAACTTACGGTTACAAGGGCTATTCATCAAGTAACGTATTAACTGATTTACACCATACGGTCTCCAAATGTCATATATATGTTATTATTACACTCATAGAATATAATCTTCATCTCTAATCCTTGTATAACTTTACTCTCCCTTGAGCTCATACTAAGCCGTCTACAGTCTTGGTAATGCGAAATTTTTCGGAGTGTAACAAGTGGAAAGACAAGGCAGAGGAGTGAGTTGTTGGTGTTTGTTGTTCGGCCATCCAGGTAGGTTGTGGCTTACCCTTGGTGAGATTTCGTATAGCGAAGCATATATTTAGATTATATTATCGAAGAAAGCATGTAAACCTTCGGGTATGAAGTTGGGTTGGATATTGCCTTAGGTTGGGCCCTGTTGTGTGATTGGGGCTAGCCACCCTGTTGTGTTGTGACTTGATTGTTTTATTGTGTTGGTTTGATGCCTCGTGTTGTTAGTAGATATTGGAAATTATTGCTCCATCTTGATTGTGATATTATAGTATCTTACCGGTAGATGTTAATACGAGGATAGAGTTCTATATGACTTGTGTAGTCTCTCATGATATTGTTAGCGTACCCATGTTAGTACTTGTGACATTGATATGTTGTTGGCGTACCATGTTGGTACTTGTGATATTGATATGTTGTTGGCGTACCCATGTTGGTACTTGTGATATTGACCTGATTCTTGATGTTGGCACATGCATTGCACACATTCTTATTATATACTGTTCATACATTATTGGTACTTGATGAAACACTGTGATAAACTAAGATCAGTTTTCATACAAGTGATGTGAGTAGTCCGATGTCCGATGGTTGTTTCGGAATCGTGAATTGTGTGAAAGAGAGATGAGAGTCTGTGATCCGAGGTCATGTAACAGAGCGGAATGAGTGTGATAAGAGATCTTGTTGTTGTTTTCTGCATACTTGAATCATACATTGAGAACTCATCTTGCATATATATATATATATATATATATATATATATATATATATATATATATATATATATATATATATATATATATATATATATATATATATATATATATATAAGGCATATTTGACAGGGTAGTGACGATGTGGCCTATGTTGTTTTGAAATACTTGGGAGGTTTTATACTAATTGCGCGACCATTCTATGCTGTGTGATACGAGATGGTCGGCAGGTGTGAAAGGTGGAAAAGTCGCCTCTATGCTGTGTGATACAGAGCGACATAGTACATGGACTTCGCGGGTCCTCCATGGGTTATGCTACGGAGACGTCGATATTTCCGTCCGGAGTATATGTGTACACAGCATTGTATTGCATATACATTTTATACATTATTGCATTGTATTGCACTTGGTTTCTATTTTGATATCCTTGTGATGTACTTGATATTCTTGTGATGTATAGATTCGGACTGAGTATTTGAGACTTGGCATATTTGGGGAGTAGATGCTTCAACTTAGGTGATGACGTGTACTTGGTTCTGGCTTGTGTATGACTTATACTTGTTGATTTATCTGCCTATCCTGCTTTATTGTCTAAATTATGTCAGCTATGCTTAGTCGGCCGATGATACCTACCAGTACCGTTGTTTTGTATTGACTTATGCTCGCTGCATTCCTTTATGGATGCAGAGTATTAGACAGGTTCTACTCTTTTCCCTCGGGGATGATTGGCGAGGCTGTTGTAGAGTCATTCTAGGGTTAGCACGATGACGGCCGCTGCCCAGATGTTCTCTCCTTTATTTACTTGTCTTACTCTTAATTCGAGACAGTTGTATTATGAGATTTTATCATCTTTCAGACTCGTAGTATGTAGTTAGTGCTCTTGTATGACCAGACCAGATCTATGGGGTTGTATTTAGTATTTTCGCACTTTACCTTATGTGGATGATTTCAAACTTATTCTATATTTATTTCTTCCGCCTTTACTTAAATTGGTTATATTGGGATAAGGGTTCGCCTATCGCAGTGGGAATGATAGGTGCCCGCACGGCCTAGTAAAATGGGTCGTGACACATCCACACCAATTTCATTTTTCACATCATCTACTATATCCTTTGGCGTATACTTCCTCTTATGATTTGTTAATTTTGGTTTAATAATGCCTGTTATAAAACCACTACTTGCTTGAGTACAAGAATACACCTTATCCTTCAATGGACATGTATGTTTGTCCACAAACTCTCTGACTTTGAACATTGCGGATTTCTTAATGCTCAAAGCTTTCAATTTCCACTCACATTGTTCTGATAGACATACAATGGTGTAGCTGCAAATCCACAATTGTATACTTATACATTTAGTTACCAATACATATCAAATCATTATGCAAAAATTGAATACAATTCATATACCAATTTAAATTAGATAGTCAGATATATGTAAGAAATATCGACTAGTTAAATACACATCACTTAATGAAAAAAGATACAGTTTTATTGTTATATACAAATAAATCATAAATATTATTAACAAGCTTACCTTATAGAATTTGACCTATCTGTACTGAACTGAAACCTATTGTCAATTGCATATTTCTTCATCACAACCTTCAAAGTATCCTTGTCATTGTATACCTGATTTACCATGATCTCTTTGTGATTATGATTTGAAATGATCAAATCATTATACACAACTATTTGCTGACCAGAAGTTAATGTTGCCAGTTCTGTCGAATCATCTGTATTCATAACTTGTAGTTGACGATTGTATTCTAATTGCGGTAGATCACCTTCAATAACACTTTCACCAGACACATTGTATCCACTCACCTTATCAGTTGTGGTGATACACAAATGATACATCCCAAACTGCCTACTATCTTTCTTTAGTTCAACATACACCTTGACACTCATGTGATTGTGTATTTCAAGAGGCATAGAATCACCTTCGATCATGTATTTGATATTAATTGTTTTGTTACTCGTATCTATTCGCCTATTTCGCTATTACATCAACCACCTCCTCATACGAGGCATAATCTTTGAAAACTATTGCATCGATTGTGTAATTCACAAAACGATTCTCATCGTTCCAAATCCCGGAATGTCGAATTACTGCCGGTATGCTAGACTTTTTTTTTTTTGAATTTAGGACTGTTAATGATTAGCAACAAATTCAATGTAAAACTACTCGTTGTATCATGAACATCAACTGAACTATTATTTACCTTCAAAATGCAGAATCAATCCAACAATTTCTGTATACAACAACTGTAATGAATCCTGTAGAAACTCATACGAACAAAAACAAATTCGATTGCGACAATCGAAATTGATTTTTGAGATTGTATTCTGAACGTGTTTTGTATATTTGAATTGAATTTATTGTTAGGAGGATAAGCTCTGTTTTTTCCATTTTTGTACGTGATCTTTTGATTTTGAATTTGAGATAAATGGAATAGAAAAGAACCGTGTGAAATTTGGAAGCCAAGTCATTGAGAGTGATTCTAGGAAGATTTTATTTAGTTTGCCATGTTTAGGAGATTTCATCCCATGATTTAAGCAAAATTTAATGACTGTATTCATGAATACAACGACGCATCATAATGAATACAATAAGAAACAAGCGCTTAGTTTAGCTACATGTTTGCTACAAGAAGTAAATAGGTAAATTGTAGCTACGTGGCAAAAATAACCCTCAAATAGTAGTCATTTATGAAATTTTCCCAAAAATGTTAATTTACTGTCCAATTGGACATTGTACACCTCGTTGGTTCAATTAAGTGGGGGAGAAAAGGACATAAATGATCCCTTAACTATGCACTTAACGGTTTTGGTCCTTTAAGTTTGCCATAAATTAACAAAAATGGTCCCTCAACTATGAGGGTTGGTTAAAAATAGTCCCTTAAGTATGCACTTAACAGTTTTGGTCTTTTAAGTTCGCCAAATGTTAACACTTTTAGTCTCCGACAAAATATTCATCGAACTCTGTTTGTTAGATTTGACGAGAACTAGGAAAAAATTAGCGAGAACTCACATTTGGGTGTACACATTACTAAAGAAAAGGCCAAATACCTCAGGATAAAACCGACGGACATCAGTCGGTTATAGGAAAAAACGGAGGAAAAACCTACAGACTTGATAATGTCAGAAAATAGTGTCTCGGAACACAAAGACCGACGGACTCTGTCGATTAAAACCGAGGTAGTCTATCAGCTAAGTAAAATACACCAGACCTTAGAAATAAATTAGAAATAGCAGAAACAACAAAAATTATCACTACTAAAAACAAGCGAAAAAAACGATGGACGGAAACCGATGGATAAAATCGAGGGACCCTATTTTTTATTTTTTTTTAGCTTTTATTATTTTTTACGAAAACCAACGAACGTCCGTCGGTTATTTTCAAGGAAAATGCGCAGAAACTATTTTTTTTTTAAAAGAATCACTATGATGGAAGATTTTGTTTTCCGGTTTTCAGTAAAAATGAGTCTAGTGTATTTTACATAGCCGATGGAGTCCGTCGGTTTTAATCGACAGAGTCTGTCGGTCTTTGTGTTCCGAGACACTATTTTCTGACATTATCAAGTCTGTAGGTTTTTCCTCTGTTTTTTCCTATAACCGACTGATGTCCGTCGGTTTTATCCTGAGGTATTTGGCCTTTTCTTTAGTAATGCGTACACCCAAATGTGAGTTCTCGCTAATTTTTTCATAGTTCTCGTCAAATCCAACAAACAGAGTTCGATGAATATTTTGTCGAAGACTAAACGTGTTAACATTTGGCGAACTTAAAGGACCAAAACTGTTAAGTGCATACTTAAGGGACTATTTTTAACCAACCCTCATAGTTGAGGGACCATTTTTATTAACTTGTGGCAAACTTAAAGGACCAAAACCGTTAAGTGCATAGTTAAGGGACTATTTTGAACCGACCATTTATGTCCTTTCTCAGGCCCATCGCAGTGGGTACAGTACTACACATCCTAGCTCATTTGTACTGCCGTGTTCAACCACTATAACGACGGCAATGGGTGGCGCGTAGCCACCATTCCCATTGTCTCATCCTCATGAAATTCAAACATGTCTCCATAAAAAATTCCCTAAATTCTCATTTCAGAAACACATTCCTGTATAGAAGAAACCTAAATTCCATGGCCACTACTCAAACCCTAATAAATCCCTCCACTAACGACAAAGTCAACGATGACGACGACCGTCTCTGCTCCGCTCCCACCACATGGTACGGACAATCTCTTCACCTTAAGTACGAGTCTTTCTTTTGCAAAATTTAAAATTATGTTTTTTTTTTTTTTTTTAAGAAAATTACGCTCTATGTCTACTGGTAGAAAATATTTACGCCACGTAGCCCATATTTTGAGTTTGTTACACAGTTTAGCCCATATTTGTGTATAAACACCTTTTATAAACTATTTTACACTTTTATACAAGGCTGATACACAGGTATAAATGTTGTATATTGAGCTACGTGGCTTAATAATTTTCAAATTCCTGGATTACTATTGACGTTCTCATCAAATTGTACAGTTTTTTGGTTCTGAAATAATAAATTGATCATAAGAGTGTGTTGGAAGGCTTTCAATGCAAAGAATTCGGCCGAAAAACACTTAGCTGAATCTCCATCATCCTTTGAAGTTTTATCCATATTGCCCGAAAGAGTGTTCACTATTTAATTAGTGAAGGCAAATAATAAAAAAGTGTCATTAGTGAAGGCAATTTGAAATTGAAGTTGAAGTTTTGTTCACATTTCATAGAGAAATGCTAATTTTAAATTTGAGCCTCAAATCGTATGGCCAAACGCCTATTTAGAAATAAAAAACGGGAAAACGTAAAAAATATACAGCTTTTGAAAATTATTATGCCACGTAGCCGAATATACACCATTATACATGGTGTATCAACCTTGTATAAAGTGTACAAAAGGTGTTTATACACAAATATGAGCTAAATGGGGTAACAAACTCAATGTATGGGCTACGTGGCGTAAGTATTATCAAAAATAGACATAGAGAGTGATTTTCCCGTAAAAAAAAGAAGGAGAAAGTAACCTTTATTAGAGAAGTACTTTTGTCTGTTAATTTAATCGTAACCTGTCCTATTATAAGAGCAGCACCAACACCCCACTCAGGCCAACTGAACAGGAAGGAGAGCGGCAGCCAATTGCACTGAATCGTGCGAATGGTTACTTGACGGGGGAAGCAAGGATTGAGAGAGCGTGGGCTCATTGGAAGAAGATAGGAGAGCCGAAACATATTGTTGCACCCATGGTTGATAACTCGGAGCTGCCTTTTCGTATGCTGTGTAGGAAGTATGGTGCTGAAGGTGCTTATACACCTATGCTTCACTCGCGTATCTTCTCTGAAAATGACAAGTATCGCTCTCTTGAATTTACCACCTGCAAGGTATCTATTTTTTCGTTGCTGTATGGAAGTTCATTGGAATATTTCTTTGTTTACCTTAAAGTAACATCTTTTAGTACGGAAAATGCACGATTTAGAGAGTTCATAGTTTTCGATAACCTTTAGCTTTCCATAATAGACAATGAGTATAAGAATGAAAGAAGTCGAATAGAGTGGAACAGAGAATAGATGATTCATATAAACGCCCTAACTAGTTCTGATCAAGGCGTAGCTGTGGAAGCTGTTTTCTGATTACCTGTAGGGCTGTAACTGTTTATTTTTCTTCTTTAAATTGTTTAGCAGGGTGGGATCATTTGATTTAGTAGTTGTTGGCCATAGATTCCAAATATATTTCACTTTATTTGGAATTTATGAAGTTGGAGTTGAAGATGGATTGTGTTTAGTTATACTTTTGGCAAAGGAGAGAAGATAGCATTTTATTTGGATTTTGTGGAAGATGGAGTTGGAAAACAAGTTTGGAGCACTTTTCCAACTTTTGAATCCAACTCCAAGTTGGATGTGGAAATTTTATAATCAAGCACTAATTTTCAAATAAAGTGAAATATACCAGAAGAAAGTGAATAATTCTCATGCCAAACGGCTCCTTAGTCTGTTTTCTATAATTGTACTCATGGGTCTCTTCTCATACAATGTTTCCAAAAGAAAAAATAAAGATGCGTTTTTGCGCTTTGCTTCATTCATTGCCTCAATGCATTGAACATGTCAGACTAGGTTTCATTTTGATTGTTCTAAGGCTACACATGTGAACATTGTTTCACTTAGTATGCTTTTACGGAATGTGCTAATCGCTGCTGGTTTATATTTGCCAAATTTTTTCACTTTAGTTGCTTAGATAAGAAGTCTTCTCTACGGTCTAACTAAACAATAGTACGAAAATACATTTGACTAGCAGAATTTACTTTGTAATTTGTCAAGTTCTTGTTTACCTTGTTTGACTTATACTTTTGTACCTTTTGTTTTTTCCAGGCTCTGATCTCGTACTTTATCCTATGTCATTTTTGTAAATTGCAGGAGGACCGTCCACTTTTTGTTCAATTCTGCGCAAATGATCCAGACATTTTGCTAGAAGCAGCTCGTAGAGTAGAGCCTTATTGTGACTATGTGGATATCAACTTGGGGTAGCCTCCTTTTCCATTCTTTTCCTTTTCCATTCTTTTCCTTTTCCATCCTTTTCCATAATTAATTTGTTATCCTCAATTCCCATAGCCTTCTCCAGCAGCTTTGATTGTTGGCAGTTATATTTCGTGACATCAACACTCTTTATGGGATGAAGGAGTATACTGTATTTGAACGAAGAATATATCTTCGCCTTATTTGTAATTCGAGTTAACATTTCAACTTAACCAAGGAATTAGGGATAAGGATACGACATTCAAGTTTGTAGAAATTTCTCGACAACTGAGCTCTGTTTGCTTGAGAAATATTTATCTACATCATGTGCTCTATCTGCAACTTGGAATTAATTGAGGTACAAAAGTCAGTTTATGTGAATTATTTTTTGTGTTTTTATGGGCAGTTGGGTAACAGAACCCTAGATGTCACCATTGTGACATTATCCATTACTATCCTCTGCTTCCACCCCCTTTTCTCCCTGAAGTAACTATAACCTTAATGGCTTACTAGTAGCTGCTACCTAACACTGAACGCTGTCTTTGTCCTGCAGAGGGCTGGCAAAATGGTTAAAAAAAATAGTAACCATCCAATCCAGCCAATTAGATATGAGTTGGATAATTGCCCATTTTAAAATGGATCAAATATGGATATTATGCACTAAAAATGGATATCCATATCAATACCCATTTGTCTGCTTGTTATTTTTCATGAGTTCTTGCTTTCCGGGAGTCTCAGCTTATTTTGACTTTTACTTGTGTTCTCACCTTACTATTCCTGAAATCATGGATATCCATATTATCCATCGAAAACAGCCTCTCTACCTTGGCAAGGTAGGGTTAAGGTCTGCGTACACACTATCCTCCCCAGACCCCACTTGTGGGATTACACTGGGTTTGTTGTTGTTGTATATTATCCATCGATTAACCATTTTTTATCCGTGTTAAATATGGGCAGGTCGGATATTTTATCTGTTTTTGTATATCCTGTTTTCGACCCGCCCATATCTGATCCGGCCGTTTACCACTCCTAGTCCTGCTCGAAGTCAAATCTTTGGTTAATGGGAGTAGAGCAATCATTTTGATGAGGTATTTCATCTTGAGAATCCTATGTTTAGTAAAGTATGACATATAAGGCATTGCTGCTCTCTATTTACAAGTAGCAGAAAGGATGACATTAAGGGTTCCATTAGGACTGCTAGGTGCCTTTATTTACTCCCGCTGAAAGGGTTATTATCAGGCTCAATGTTGGGAGAATTCTGCTTTAGAAGTTTGATCCACCAAAACCACTTTCTGGTCAAGTCTCTGACTGAAACTGATGAAGTTAAATATAAATTTGGTCACGTCGTTGACTTCATAATTCGTATGGTGCTCTAGCAACTTCTTATTTGAGGAGCCATAAATTTGGTATTGACCTAACTGAGCTGGATGTAGGACAAAGAAAGGGGATCTCTAACCTAGAATAAGCGGAAGAAGATGAATAGATTTGGGGGTGATTTTCCTGTTGCAATGGGTTGAAAGATGCTGAAAGCTATTGAGCTTTGCGAGGTTTCAACTAGTAGAAGTGATTGGGGCTCGCGGTCCTGATCACAGAATGAACAAGCTTTGCCTCTTGACGACCTTCAGATATAGAGCAGGCGCAGCAGAAGATTAACCAATTTGGGACTGCTTTAGATGTTGTATGGGATTTCAAGATGCAGAAAATTAGTGAGATTTTCAAGGTTTTAACTAGAAGAATTCAGAAAAGTACTTGGGCTTGATGGGTTGTGCTGTTGCGAGAGCATATATGCTAATTTGAAGTATAAAGTCGAATTAGGAGTAAAGAGCTTAGGGGCAAGGCAGATTTTCTTCCAGTTCAAGATGAGCATGTCCTTTTATTTTGATGATGCTTTTTTTTTTTTTTTCTTTTTTTTCACTTCTAAGCTGACTTTTTTATGCATGTTACTGTAGTTTGTCTGTCGCTATGTTCAATGGATTATCTAATCAGATCATTTGCCATGCATCTTTATCAGTTCACTTTGCTTAACTTGTACTTTCCACACAGGTGTCCCCAACGCATTGCAAGAAGAGGGAATTACGGAGCATTCCTCATGGATAATCTGCCCCTTGTCAAGTCTCTGGTAGAAACGTTGGCTAACAATCTTGATGTTCCCGTGTCATGCAAAATCCGCGTTTTTCCTCATTTGCAAGATACACTTCGTTATGCAAAGATGTTGGAGGATGCTGGTTGTTCTCTTTTAGCAGTGCATGGCCGAACAAGGGACGAAAAAGATGGAAAGAAATTCAGAGCCAATTGGGAAGCCGTCAAGGCTGTTAGAGACGTCGTTAGTATTCCTGTCCTAGCTAATGGTGATATACGACACATGGATGATGTACAGAATTGCTTGGAAAAGACTGGTGCTGATGGGGTGCTTTCGGCAGAGTCTCTTCTTGAGAATCCAGCTTTGTTTGCAGGATATCGGACTGCTGAATGGGGATCGAGCACTGCAGGAATCAAGGAAGATGGTAAGCTAGACCAGGCTGAGTTACTCGTAGATTATTTGAAGTTGTGTGAGAAATATCCAGTGCCATGGAGAATGATCCGTTCTCATGTGCACAAGATGTTAGGAGAGTGGTTTAGAATCCAGCCAACCGTTAGAGAGGATTTCAACCAACAATCCAAACTCACCTTTGAATTCCTTTATGACTTGGTAAACCGATTAAGGGAACTTGGAGTGAGCGTACCACTTTATGTGAAGGAGACTCGGGAGGAAGCGGTATCTTCAAATGGACATGCAGCATAAATTATCCTTCTGTAAGTTGACACCTCTTAGTTAAACAATCAACAATAGATTGTCATTCTTTACTGCAGATTGATTGCAGTTATACAAAAACTAGACTAGAGACTGTTTTCCTCACTAGGATTGGCCAAAACAGATGCAGGTTTAAAATTATCAAAACCTTTTTCCCTCAATTTTTGTGTGATTGTACTGGATATTTTGTTGTATTATATGAGGACATAACTTGACCTCGCTGATTATTGTATTTTTAAAGTTTACTCTAAACTGGTTCTGCATGTGCACAGTTCTAAGTGCATGGTTAGAATTGTTTCATTGGCTTTTAGAGCCGGTTTGGCCTAGCGACTAAAAATTGTTTATTTTGAGAAGTGTTTTTTTAAAGTGTTTTTCAAAAAAGTAGAAGAGTTTGTGTTTGACTAATTCATTTGAAAAGTGCTTTTGACTGCTTTTAGTAAGCAGATTGTGTTTGACTATCTGCTTAAAAAAGTACTTTTGAGCGTTAAATTATGAAAAATGACAAGTATCAATGAGTTTACTATCAACATTATTTTACAGAGAGAAATTATTTTAAAGTTCTATTATGAAAGAGTTCAATTAAATTTTTACTTTTAGTTAATTAAAATTTAAAAGTACATATTAAACTTTTCAATTAATATAATGCATAGATAAATAAAAAATATTAGATATCGATATGATTTAAATATACTAAAAGCCTACAACCAAAATAAATTCAAAATCATTCCACAATTAAAATTCAACACAAAGAATTATTAATTATAAATTAATGGATTAATGGGGGATATACTTAGTAAATATGTATTATGCTAGGGATATTTTGTCTTGAAAGAAAAAAATTCCTGCTTCTGCTTCTTGACCCAACCGCTGAAAAACTACTTCTGCTTTTACTTAAAAGCAGTTTTACTAATTGACCAAACATTTCAAATATCCAAAAAAATGGTTTTTCTAAAATTAAAAATAAAATTTAAAAAGAAACACGTTTTTGGTCTCAAAACCGCTAGGCCAAACAGGCTCTTACTCATGTGACAAATAGACATTATGAAAAAAGAGTTTAAGTTCTATGTACTAGTGGAGTGAGCATTAATAATTAACCCGGTAAATGATAAGTAACTTGCTATCACATGTTAAAATTCACTGGTAGCCTAAAATTCTTTACGTTATCTATATATAGCTTTAAGTCCGTAGAAGAATGCTTAGATCGTAACTTGACTCTAACATGGTGTTTTACATTATGAAGGAGATTGGGGGAATCGACTTATGGACGAGTAAACAAGTTTACCAAATTCCCATATAAAAATTGAAGTATCAACCAAAAACATTTAAGACAATAATTGGGATTGGAATAGTTTCAAGATGTTATTAACTTTTTTAGACACCTTAATACTACTAACACGGAATGTTATGTGTCATTAACATTCAGCAAGCTCAAATAATGGTTAAGAAAATTGCATATAGTTAGACGACTTCTATGAAAGATTACGCAGTTATGGAGCTCCCTAGGCTAATCAAACTCCATAACAGACTCAATTTAGCATTATAGGAAACAAAACTTTCATCCCTATAAGATTTTATTTTAAAGAAAAAAGAGAGTTCTATGGGAGAATATATTCACGGCTTGAACCCGTGACTGGTCGCATGACAACTCTTAGCGTTGTGCCAGCTCCCCTTCCATGCTCTTCCGATGTAACAGAAAATGAATTAAGACAATAATGAGCTATGTAATTTGATTAAAATGCAAAAGACTCGTCAGTTGACAATGGTTCTATATGGTTTACACTCACAAAGGCAACTATGGAAAAAGAAGTTTCTAATCATAAAAAGGTAAAATGAACAAGGAAGATGACTTAGGACCCAAGCACACAGTGTCTAATGAGATTAATGGAGAAGAATATTATATTAGGTATAGTAGATGAACTCTGATTGCACATAAGAAATTAAAAATGTTAACATATGTTTCCATTGTCCGAAACAATTCTGGCTTCACATGTTAATACACATATAAGGTATAAATTCCACCTATAAGGATTTACTTCGCCACTGCAACAAAAACCAATCAGCATCATTTGCCAGAAGATTGTCAGCTAATCAGCAGGCTATGAACAGCTTACTTTGAAGTTTGCATTAGAACACACACATGATTATACGAACATTATTTAGACTACACCAGAGGTGGATATTGCTTGGCCTGCAGTCTAACCCGCTTCTTGTACTCAATAGCATCCTGCATTATATGTTGAAGTGTGTCATCATCTCATTAAAATAAAAATTTTAACTAGTAAAAGATCAAACTTTTAATTACTTAATTACATTGTCTCTAACACTTGCCCTGACGTGCAAGCATGATCCTTTTTTTTTTTTTTTTGACAATGGTAAACAGAAAAGCATGATTCTTTTTTCACGGACAAATACATGAAATTTATTATTATTGTTACTTTTTAATAATCAATAGGGGTGAGACTCGAACCCAGCCCCGGGACCCTTGCCTGATTTGAAGTGTGTGATCATCTCATTTAAATGTTTAAGCTATTAGAAAGAGCATGTTTAATTACTTAATTTTACTATTCAACGTTATATAGGAAGTACAGACCCCAAATTTAGGCCTACGTCAATCACAAATGACATGGACATTACATATTCCATTCAAGCACAATATTGTCAGTCCCACTAATACAAAAATTCGAATACGCTCTCAACAGTTGCTTTCTAGGATATGCATCAAACCAGTAATAGAATTTAATATTGGAACAATTCGTGTAAGTGAAGAATGAATTATAAGTCCCTGTTTTCCATGTAATAAAATTCTTTCCAGATAGATGATCGTTTGCTCAAGGACTCTAAATTCCTCCAATAATATACAGTAGTTAAACCATTAATATCCCTAACTACAAACAAAATCCAGAACTACTACACTTCTATACCTTTTTTTTTTTTTTTTTTTACCAGGACCAGAAGTACACTTTTATACTCAATGCATAGGACTACTCCTCCCATACTAAGTGGCCTACACCGGCTCAACACGATTAAATTAGTAGCTCCTCTTTCACCTATTAAACTATGTCATCTGGCCTAGCATGGTCATCAACATGAAATTAGAAATTTAATACTCCCTCCGTTTCAATTGTTTGTCTTACTTTCCTTTTTAGTCTGTTTAAAAAGAACGTCGCTTTCTATATTTGGTAACTCTTTACACCCAGCATCATACATGACATATTTAACCACAAGATTTAAAGGGCATATTAGTATATAACACACGTCTTTAATTTAAAAAACAACATACCCAGTGTAATCGACAAGTGGGGTCTGGGAAGAGTAGAGTGTACGCAGACTTTACCCTACCTCGTGGAGGTACAGAGGGTGTTTCCGAAAAACCCTTGGCTCAGCATCTTTAATTTAAGACCACGAGATTTAAAAGTCTTCTTTATTTTATTAAAACTTCAAGCCAAGTCAAACTAAGACAAACAAATTGAAATGGAGGGGGAGTGTATTATAATGAATGGTCCATGGTTGAAGCTTTAGAAGTGTCTAGTTGACCTTTTTGGCAATGTAATACTCATAGAAAACACATTGTAGAGTGCAGAACTTTTTTTTTTGTTTTTGTCCAGAAAGAAATGTTTTGGGGAAAATTCAGAATTGACGCTAAGACAATTGTTTTGGGACAAAGGCAAATAATATTTGATTTTGAGGAAACCAAAATTACCTGAATAAATAGATGATATCCTTCAGTTTGGGCAGGATCAGCGGGGTTTGGCTGATCTAACAAGTCTTGGATACCGACCAGTATCTGTTTCACTGTAATGGCTGGTCTCCAACCCTACCCATGATAATAAAAAAAAAAAACGCAATTAACTGCCTGTCTTATTAGGAAACATAGATAAACAAGAAAGTAACTTAGTACACTCCACATACACTGTCTTCATTGAGGATCGACAAGCAAACTGTTCCTGATGGATACACATTCGGATGGAAGAAGCCTTGCGGGAATTTGCACTTTGGTGGTTTGCTAGGATAATCTTCACTGAAGTGGATCGTAACGGGATAATAACCACCTTCCCAATCCGTCTGCAAATGTACTCAAAAGTTGTTAATCACCCAAAAACCACCTACTATATAGGTACACAGTTAAGAATCAGAAAATGCAATGTTTAACAAGCATCATATGCTTCCTTTTTTTCTTTTCTTCATAAGGTAAATTACTTTGTTGATGTTGGGCAAACCCTGTAACAACTAATAAACAACATATGGGCAAAATATCTTTTTTTTCTTTCTTTCTCTCTTTCTTAGAATTTTAATCCCAATATGCTACCGAATCCCTCCATGATCTTGAATCTCATCCTCGGTCTCATCATTATTGTAAGGTGATGGTACTTGTTTAATACCAAAGTTAGAAAATTATTGTCCAAAAACAAACTCAAAATATTGTTAAATTTAGCCAGTAGTTAGAACATACAAATGCTACCTTTAGTACTGCACTTTTAAAATTGTTAAGAACTCTAGTGCTGTGGTTACTAGTAATAAATGCCATCATGCAATAGCCTACATGAAAGAGAACATTTGCTAGTAGCTTGAGATTTCAAAACAAAGAATCTATTACTATGACAGTTCCCAAATCTATTCTATTAGTACTAATTATTCCTAGAAGGAGAGCCTTGGCGTAACTGGTAAAGGTGTTGCCATGTAACCAAGAGGTCACGGGTTCGAGCTGTGGAAACAACCTCTTGCAGAAATACAGGGTAAGGCTGCATACGATAGACCCTTGTGGTCACGCCTTCCCCGAACCCCGCACATCGAGGGAGCTTAATGCACTGGGCTGCCCTTTAATCATAATTGTTCCATAATACAACTATGGTTACATGAAATGGGAAAACAGGAAAAACAAAACAAATCATGGGAAAAGGGGAAATAATTTAAGGAGTGTCAGCCATTTGATCATTTGTATATAACAACCGTTTACTTCCATAAGTTTTACTAGTACTTTGCCAAACTTGATCTATTTTCTCAATCACGCTTTAAATAGTCTCGCTTATTATGACCATTTGATTTCACTTTCAACAGGCAGTGTTGTCAAAGGCGCGCTTAAGCCCTAAAGCGAGGCTCAAAACATGTTGAGCGCTTCGCCTCACTTTATGTGCGCTTCAGTGTCACCATCAAGGCTCTAAGACATTTTCTTAGCCAATGTGCCTCTCTTGAAGAGGTGACACTATTGTAATGTTTTTACAATTTCTTTGTCCATATATTTGTTATTCATGCTTATTATTATTAGTCTTGGACTAAACCTATATATATATAATATATATATATATATATATATATATATATTTGTATTTTTGAACCATTGTGCCTTTTTCCACTAATGCCCGTGCTTTATTTGCACTTTGCGCTTAAAGCCCCAGCTGACCTTAGAGCATTTTTGCGCTTTTTGCTTTTGATAACACTGTCAACAAGTAACACTTATTCATGTACCTGGTTAGGAAAGAATATTGTCCAGTGTTCAAATTTCATTTAGTTCAAGATTGGAGTATGTACAGTAAGACCGAGAAATGACCTTCTTCAAAATTTCATAAACTGTACATATATCAGTTTTTACTTTCAATTTAGTTTTGACTCATTATGACGTTAAGTTATTTAGACCTTAATATTCTTAATCTACTTCTTGTTTGCAGGACTCAAGTCAGACAAAAGCTTCAATGTTTTAATTTTAAATAAATCGAACAATACCAGCTCTTATTTCTTATTGTCTGTACAAGAATAAACTTCTAACCACTTTTTTGAAAATTCAATGACATTTTATTGAGATGATAGTGTCAACTAATTATAATTTATAGTTGCTCGTTTAGCTTTTATTACCTTAGATTCCATATAACCAATTGAACGCCTGTCGTCGTGAAACCATCTTCTTGAAATCATTGGTCTGCCATTGCTGCTAGATTTAAGTTTAGAAAGGTAAGGAAATTACAGTAGTCCTTTTTTTTTTTCCAGACAATGAACCTAGTAGCTTCGACAATGTGATTTCTAACCGGTCATGCAAATGCATCTACAATGTGTTTTTTTTTTTTCGAGAATGGCAACAATAAGTGCATCCACAATGTTCTCATCTGTACATGCAGTTTATACACTTTTTAACACTTAGGGCAAAATAAATACCAAGCTGTAAACAATTCAAAATCTCATGCCACAGCTTAAAAACATCGTAAAACACTTGCTACTACCATGTTCTATAAACTTACGGAGTAGTTAATCTTTAAAACTTGAATTATCCATTTCAGGCAGGGCAATGAATGAGTTCATGTCCTTCAACTGAAAAATGAGAAACAATGCTAACCATCAAAATGGTTTGGTTTCCATTTGCAGCCAATAAAACTTGTTTCCTCAGTATGAAGGAAACACAAATCCTAATCATAAAGTGATAATTCGAATATTGACATGGTGTAAAGATCTCAAACTAATTTGGAAAAACATCAGGCATAGCCTAGTGACAGAAACACCAACAACTCATTGAAACATAATCTAAAGCCCTCAAAAACAAGGGCGGAGCTAGGGTACCGGTAGGGGGATTTCGTCGCAAAATGACACTATATATACAAGGTTAAAATTATTTTTTATGTATATATCGTAGATCTTGAATCCATTTGACTTCTTTATATTTTGAATCCCCTTAGTAAATCCTGGCTCCGCCACTGCAGAGTTGTGTTTAGAAGTATGAAGAAGCAACACCACTATGGTAAACTGTTTGTATTTTGCACCCCAAAGAATACCATACTTGGTGAGATTTATAAAACATTGAGAAACCATTTCTTCAAAGCTACTAAGAAAGTCAAGAAAAACATGGGAATTCCAAAGTCATCATGGCATCGATTATAGTTATGCGGGAGAATAAACTGGTAACCAAATACGTACTTGGTGTGCTGAATTTCATACATGACAACTAAAATGCTACCAAACATTGTACTAGACTACTAGTTATGCTGGTTTTAATCTTCCTATCCAACAACCAAAATGACCCCTAAGCGTATACAGAGATGGTTCACAATCACTAAAAGTTATTCAACATCTAGAAGTATCGCAATGAACATATACATCAAAAAGTTGCAGAGTCTTAATTGAGCAAAATACTAACAAAACCAAGAAAGAGCAGCCAGGTGCACTAAGCTCCAGCCATGTACAGGGTCTAGGGAAGGGCCGGACCACAAAACCAAGAGAACCCTGAAAACTAGAACCAACAATTGATGACTTTTCCAAGGGCTTCAATCCACTAATAATGAAAACACGCTCTATCCAACATAGATTCATAAGAAACTGTAATATCAACAAGGGAAAAGGTCCAAATTTGAGAAAATTCACCCTCCATTAAAAGAGTGTCTCGTTTTACCCTCGTCGCTACCAAAATGGCTCAAATTTGCCCTTTTGAGCTAACGACAGCGGCATAAAGGTTAAATTTAGACCATTTGTAAGTTTAAGGGCAAATATGGATCAAATTAGCTGGCCCTTTAACTGATCACTCACTCTACAGTCAACAGTTTTGTGGCAAATTAGAAATTTATACATCAAAAACAATAAGGCAAACTTACTAAATAGTGATGAAAAGTTGAAAAACTTACCCCAGTTTTACCAGGAATTGAACAGTGCCATACCATCAAGTTCACTGACCCATCCACAAGTGTCTCCGGTTTAGCCACAAACCCCTATATTATAACCAAAAACCATACGAAAGTGTCAAATCAAAAGACCAACAAATAACTGAAAAATCAAGAAAGTCTAGGACCCGTTTGGCCATGAGAATTATTCACTTTTTTTCCGGAAAAAATTTCAAATTGAAATTTGGAACATGTTTTAAGTACATTCAACCAACGAAATAATTTTTTTTACAAAAATTATAACCAAACACAACTCCATCTTCGACTCGTACTTCAAGAAAATTCAAATAAAGTGAAATTGGTTTCTATGGCCAAACACAGCCTTAAAAAAACTGAGCTTATAAGTTAAAAGAGGGTTAGAAATGCAAACATGAGGGTGATTTTTGCGCCAAGCTTTGCGTTCCTCAGCAAGACGACCACGAGCTATACCTCCCGACATTGTTTGTTTCTTGTCTTTTTTTTTTTTTCTCAAAAAGTAAATAAGCAAAGTATATTTTTGAGGGATATTATGACTTGGGAATAGTCCAAACTTTGTTTGTTGCGATGCCATTTTAAAGACAGAAATTTCTTTGGGGGAGTTGGGACCATGGAGGAGAGAAAAAAAATTAGGGTCAAGTTAGGTCGTTGAAGTTGAAAAAATGAAAATGAAGTTAAAATGGAGAATTTGAAAGTTAAAGTTGTGTTTAGATATAAATTTAATTTAATTTAAAATGTAAGTAGAAATTGTGATTTTATAATGCTTTTACGATTAAAGTTAGATTTCTTATTTAAGTTAAAAATACAACAATATATAAAATCATAAAATAAATGTCAATTTACAAATAATTTTTTTTTTAATTTTCCACCCAGTGTTCCTGCTTGGGGCCTGACTAATCAGTAATCTGGATTCGTGTCGGGAAGTTCTACTTTAGGGGTATAGTGGTCCCTACCTAGGGCTCCCATTAGAGGCGTATTTATCACCGCATCACAACCTTTAGTACTCCATCCGTTTACTTTTACTTGTCTATTTTGAACTTTTCACTCTATTTAAGAAATAATAAATGGAGTACATAATTTACCAACGTACCCATATTAATTGATGCATATTTTTATTGAATTTGAAAAATAATTTGAAGTGAGTACTTAATACTATGGGTAAAACAAAAAAAAATTATCTTCTCTTAATATGCTAAAAGTGACAAGTAAAAGTGAAAATTTATTTTTAGAATACTGGATAAGTAAAAGTGAACGGAGGGAGTGAAAATTATATACAAATGTCTTTCTTATTGACATTTGTGATAATTTGAAACTAAAAAGGAACGGACGTAATATTAAGTGCGATGTCTTTTTATTTAAATATTTTAAGTATTAAAATGATATTTTTTTAAAATATGAAATACTCGTACAAATAAATGTTTACCTTGAACAGTGTGACACGCATAATTGAACGGTACGGGTTAAATCAGTACCTCGTTTCACGGACATACAAAATATAAATCAGAAAACTTTGTTCCTTTTGTAACCTTTGTGGTCCCTTTTGTAGTTGGTTTTTAATTGAGAGGTCAATGTTGAAATATTATATTATAGCGTTAAAACAACGCAAATGTGTATGTGGACTCCCGTGGGAAACGGGTGGTCCTTATCGCTGGTCGACGTAGACCGTGGGCCTATGGACCTTTTTTTTTTTTTTTTAAAACAGTTTTTTCATCATGTATTATTTAAGTCAAACGCGAGTACATCGGTAATGAGAGACGGAGAGATAGTATTCCACTCCATCGAACCAGACATAGAAGCAGATGCTTTAGCAAGACAACGAGCAACCTGATTCGCTAATTTCTTAACAGACGACAAAGAGAAAAACAGTAACTCTTTGATAAGAATTTTACAACAAAACACTAAAGCATCAAAATAAGAGTAATTCACCAAATTTCCTTCCAGAGCTTGCTTCACGAGTAGATTATCAGTTTCCACAACAAGCCTCGTTGTACCGAATCGTTCCTTTAACCAAGTAAGAGCCTACCGTACTCCTATGATCTCAGCCAACAAGGGCCTAGCAACACGACCAATGAATATAGTTTTTCCAGCAATAAATTGTCCCAAGTGATCGCGTAGTACCATGCCTACTCCCGCCAAACCTGTATGTATATCGTAAGAGGCATCAATATTACATTTGATTGTGTCAAGTGGAGGCAGTTCCCACTTAGTATTCTTAGAATTCACTGCACTACCAGTAGGCATCTCGTCCACCAAATTGGCGTTCCTCCAGCTCCTTCTTTGCACGGTACAAAATCGCAGAGGGCTCACTTTGCTTGTTATTCCAACATATATTATTTCTGGCTTCCCAAAGGCTCCACAAAATCATGACTGCTTCCTCCATTTTTGTTTTTAAATTCCTTTTTTTTTTTTCTGTTCTTCAAACCACTGCACAAAATTTCCTATTAAACCATTCTAGCCAAAATTTGATTGAATCCAACATAGCTTTGCACAGTGACATTCGACTAGACAATGTTTCACGGTCTCCCTCGCTTGCAAACATTGAGGGCAAACTGAACTAGTTACATATTGTTTCTTCGAAAGGTTCTCACATGTAGGTAAAATATTTCTCAACGCTCTCCAGATAAAGTTAAGCACCTTAGGTGGTAATGAAAGACTACAAACGAACTTCCAAAGTTGTTGGTTCTGTGAGTTTCGTTCAATGTTTTGATTATAAAGGAGACGATATCCACTCTTCACAGAGTACAATCCTTTGCTATCCCATTTCCACATCCATGTATCTCCTCGGGGCCTATTACTCAAGGGAATTTTTCTAACCGCCTCTATTTCGGAGGCATTAAAAAGAGCATGCATCAAATCCCAATCCCATTCTTGTATACCTTGTTTCATCAGATCAGCTACAAGTAAGCTTTCGTTTCCAAGGAATCTAGATCTTTCAACATAACTCGAATCGTCCTTAGGCAGCCATGGGTCAACATAAACCCTCATTTTCTTCCCATCCCCAATACGCCGAAGGTATCCTTGATTAAGAATCGTTTTCCCTTCACACAAGCCTCGCCATACGAAACTAGGATTAGAACCTAGCCCTGCATGGAGAAAATTAGATTTATGATAGTATCGAGCTTGAAAAATCTTACTCACGAGAGTATCAGGCCTAGTCAAAAGGTTCCACCCTGTTTTCGTGAGCATGGAAAGGTTTAAATGATAGAGCTCTCGAAAGCCCAAACCTCCATCTTCCTTGCACACACAAACTTTCTGCCAAGAAATCCACCTAATCCCACTATTTTCCTCTGTTCCTGATTTCCACAGAAATCCATTCATGGCCCGCTCAACAGATTCACATATAGTACTGGGAATCAAGAACATGTTCATCAAATAAGTTGGAACTAATTGAACTATAGTTTTAAGTAAGACTTCTCGGCCCGCTCGGGAGAGACTAGTACACTTCCAACTATTCATTCTCGAGGTTACTCTATCTTGGATATAAGCAAAAACTGCTTTCTTGCTTTTTCCAACCACAGTCGGCAAGCCAAGATACTTTCCAGGAGTATCCACCTCCTTAACGTGAAGGATATCAGTGATCTCGTTCTTCACACTTTCATTAGTATTACGACCGAAAAAAATATCAGATTTTTGGAAATTTACCTATTGACCAGAGGCTGCTTGATAAATCTCCAAACACTGCTTAATAGTTGTCGCCTCCTCCTTTACTGCTTTAAAAATATATAAAGCGTCATCCGCAAAAAATAGGTGTGAAACAGATGGTGCTTTAGTACAGATTTTCACACCATGGATTCGGCCTTGAATAGTCATTCGCTTCAACAACGTTGACAAACCCTCTACAACTATCAGAAATAAATAAGGCGACATCGGATCGCCTTGCCTCAACCCTCTTGTTGGAGTGATATTTCCGAACTGCTTGCCACCATGACTAAATTGATAATTAACTGTCGTTACCATCATCATAACTTTATTCACCCAATCCATACAAAATCCCATCTTCAACATCATTTCCCGTAGAAAACCCCATTCAATGCGGTCATAAGCTTTACTCATGTCAGTCTTAAGCGCTGCATAACCAACTTTTCCTTGCGTTTTCCTCTTTAGATAATGCATTGCTTCAAAGGAAATCATTGCGTTATCCGTAATGTATCTTCCTGGAATAAACGCACTTTGAGCCTCGGAGATTATTAGATTCATGCATTGTTTCATTCTGTTTGCCAGGACTTTGCAAGTGATTCTATCGACAATATTACAAAGGGAGATAGGCCGTAAGTCTGAAACAAATTCAGGTTGTTTCTTCTTTGGGATTAACACAATATTAGTCTTGTTACATCCTAGTGCTGGTGAATTATTATTCAAGCATTCCATGACAGCCTTAGAGATATCGCTTCCAACAGTTCTCCAAAAATGTCTAAAAAAGCCTGGATTCAATCCATCTGGTCCAGGAGCTTTATCCGGATGCATGCTAAAGACTGCCAGTTTGACCTCTTCAGTTGTAAAAGGGCGTTGCAAGTCGTCATTAATTTCATCAGACACTTTTTTCTCAACAATGTCAATAATGGCACTAAGTGGACCTTGTTGTGTCTTGAACAAATTGTTGTAATAGTTCACAATAAGATCACTCAATCCATTCTCCCAATTAAGCCAGCTTCCGGACTCATCTTTCAGTTGTGCAATTGCATTCTTTTTTCGTCGTGCAGAGGCCATAAGATGGAAATAACGGGTATTTCTATCACCATTTTGAAGCCAAAATTGTTTGGTTCTCTGTTTCCAGTAGTTCTCCTGTTGCCTCAAAAGAATTTCATAAGCATCTTTGGCACTATTATAGAGAGCAATATGACTCGGATCTCTACTACCTTTAAATCTCTTCAGCTACATCTTGCATTGCCTCATCTTTGATCGGAACAGATGCTTTTTGTTACGACCCCAGGACTATAAAAAATTCCCACAATGTTCAATATGAGAGCTAATATGTTGTCCCTTTCCCCGGTTCCAACCTTCCTCAACTGCCTCCTTAACATCAGTCTCCCGAAGCCAGGAATTTTCAAAATTAAATTTCACTGGTGAATATTGAATGATGCTTATACCTAACGAGATAAAAAGTGCCATATGATCACTACAATCAGTTTCCAAATGGTGCACCGTAGCTCTATTGAACATAACACGCCAACTAGCCGTTGCAAGGGCTCTATCCAACCTCTTCGAAACCCACCCCTCAGTACCTCTCCCTCTTTCACAAGTAAATTTATATCCAATGCACCCCAAGTCATATAGGTTGCAGAAATTAACAGCTTGTCGAAAACTATCAAGTCGTCAAGCAGGTTGTTGAATTCTCCCCATCATATCTCCATAGCTCAGGATATCATTAAAATCCCCTGCGATGCACCAGGGCAGCGGGGATTTATTCTTCAAAGACCTTAGAATGTCCCAAGATTGCCTCCTATGATTTGTCTCAGGGCAACCATAGAAACCAGTAAGTCGAAAGTCGGGAATTCCTGTAATTCGCACCTCCACATCAATAAAATGTTTCTGAGAGTCAATTACTGAACATGTGTCCTTCTCTCACCACAAAAAGGCTAAACCACCACTCTATCCTTCTGGATCAACAACACTCAAACCTTCAAAGCCTAAATTATCACAAAGTTGTTGTATTTTAGGCTTATCAACTTTAGTCTCCTGTAAAAAAAATTAAATTGGGCTTCTTTTGTTGGACCAAGTCCTTTAGTTCGGAAATTGTACATGGGTTCCCCAGCCCACGAAAATTCCAAATTAAAGAGCTCATTGGACTTGGCAGGTCTGGAGACTAGAACCCGCCGTAAACCCATTTTTTGGCCCATCAAAAAGAATTAATTTGCCCGCTGCGTCACGCTTCCTTCTTTTCTCTAACGGCGTTAATTCCTCTTCATTAAAAACCTCTGTCTCTATATCTTTCCTAGATTCCTCTCCATTTCTTATAATTATTCCAAGATTCCCGTAATGTTTTCCATTTCCAGCACTCCCCTTCCCGTAATTCACGTCATTTTCTCCCTTTTTTTGCGCATTCTTTCCTTCTCCCTCTCTCACTTCCCCACTTTTCTCGTTATTTTCTCCTTCATTCCCCGATTTATCTTCCTTTTTTATACCCAATCCATTTGAAGAATCTCGCGGATAATCCCATCTTTCCTTATCCTGCCACGCACCTTCCTCCGATCTGCTCTCCGACCTAATCCATCGCATGCCAGCCATGGATGATTGTCGCCGTTCAGCATGCAATTCTGGCCCATAAAGAAATTTTACTTTATCAATTTCCAGATGGTGATTTAGTTTTCGACAGAACTTGTCTGTGTGGCCAATCAAACCACAAAAGAAACAAAAAGTTCCCAACCTTTCATACTTAAATGAGATTTGCACACATCCACCGCCGGCTGTCTGATCTTTATTAATCGTTTAAGTGGTTTTTGAACATTAATGCTTACTCGTATTCTCATGTAGTCTTTCCAAAGCATATCATGATTTTTTGTATCGGAGTATTTGAAACTACCAATGGAAAACAAAGACATTGTTCCCAAGTTCTCTCACCACCATACCCTCTCCTGGTCTCCATGCCTTTCCTATTGCGTCACTCAAGGACTTAGGGTTGATGAACTTGTCTGTGACAACGCGGCCTACCACAAACCACGAGGGATTACCAATGTTCTCTTCGGGGTCAGTGGCACCCTCATCACCAAGATAATCTAATTCAACATCTGAATCATCAAGATTTAAATCAGACATCTTTTCTACTGGTATACTGCCATCATTTGTATGAGATGACGACGCCATACAAAAAATCAATAAAGGAACAAAATAGACGGAACAAAGCCAATAAAAGAATAAATCAAATGTAAAAGAGGATAAAGGCTTGTCACTTGAACAAGAGGACAGAGGCTCTCATATAGAGAGAGAATAATTCATGGGGAAAACATAAACTAAAACCCTTGTATAGTTTTATGTTATTGTTGCCGAAAAACCTAGTTCAAACTCCAAAGGCAACTCTTCATCCTTGTTAGTCTTTTGGCCTATGGACCTTAGTTGTCTGGGGCATGCTCCATAATATCCTTTTAGTGTAAAAATTACGCTCGTCGTCTCAAATTATTTGTCGTGATTATTAAAAATAATTATTTCAATTATTTTTCAAATTTTATCTTAAGTACTCCTTCTGTTCCAATTTAGGCGTCTTACTTTCCTTTTTGGTTTATCCCAAAAAGAGTGTCTGTTTCTATATTTAGTGAGTTGACAATTCAAATATTCTATATGACAAATTTATAACCACAAGATTCAAATAACTTTTTGTTGCTTTACACATCCGTACTTTGAAACCATAAGATTTAAAAGTCTTTCTTTGTTTCTTAAACTTCATGTCAAGTCAAACTAAGACACTTAATTGGGACGGATGGAGAAGAATTTTGTCATTAATGGAGATGATATATAAATAGAGTACACATTTAATGGAGAGAGATTATAACTTAGACATACATAAGGGTAAAGTTAGTCAAATATCCCTCCTAATTAATATTTTTTAAGGGGCGTACAAAATAAAAAAGCAACAAATAATTTGAGACGAAGGGAGTAGGTGGGTTGATCAATTATTAAACCAACAATCAAAGTTTAATCACCCCTTAAAATGTAAATAGAAAGTAATTATTTTTAAAAATTTGAATAAAAATACTCTTAGCTTATGTACAAAACAATCTTAACACACGGTGGTAGAATTCAAATTTTTTGACAAATGAAACTCTAGCACATCAAAAGGCTCGTGGACTTTCAAACTCTATAAACGATGTTTAAACTTTCATTAGTTCAAACTCTAGGAATAGTTTATGGACTATGAATTTGTAAAGGTTGGAAATTCAAAAAAAAAAAATCATTGAGTTTGAAATAAGTATCATAGTGGTGAAACTCAATAGTGATGGTAGTTTCAATCATGGGGAATGTGGAGGTGATGGACTCATGAAAAATAGCCTAGGTTTCATTCTCTGGGCTTATTCTATCCCTCTAGATCCTGCTACCAGCAACATGGCAGACGCAGCAGCTATGCTTTATGGTCTGAAATGGCATGCCAATAGGAATCTTGTTTTAACATTGGCAGAAACAGACTCACTTTTTCTCTCTAAATGTATAAAAGGTGAACGGAAAATTCCTTGAAAAACTGACAGCTACATCAAAAAGATTAAGAGTTTAGTTGAAGCTCATGGCTTCAATATCAATCACTGCTTTAAGAAAGCTAATAAACCAGCCGATAAGCTAGCTGCCCTAAGGTACAGTTATGATGAAAGTCAAGTTTTCAACTCTCTGTCTGAACTGCCCCAACAAGTGAAGGGACTCGTCAACATGGATAAATGGAAATTTCAATCTTTTAGGAACAAAAAAACAAAGCACTTTCTTATTGTATATGAACCACCTTGATCTCACTTGTAGAACTAACCTTTTGGATAGAATTAGACACTTAGTGTCAACTCAATGATCATGTACAAAGCTTGGGATGCTAAGCTTAAATTGTAACTTTTTGCGCATCAATGATCTGTCACGACCCAACTAGTGGGCCATGACAGGTATCCGGAGCTGGCTACCGAGCACCGCTCATTATACTATCTATCGTACTCAACTGGGATATATATATATAAAACATCTTCAAAATTGAACTTGTCATAAGAAATTTTCGAATCTCCCAGAATATGTGTGTGTGTATATATATATATATATATATATATATGTGTGTGTGTGTGTGTGTGTGTGTATAAGCCCACGAGGCTACCAAGATAATGTACAAAATATACAATGAAAAGGTCTTATAGCATCTATAACCCACACATAAGTATCTACGAGCCTCTAACTGAAGTACTGAAACCATGAGGGCGGGACAGGACCCCGCCATTCCCATATATATACACAAGAGAATATACCAAGAGATGGCAACTCCGAAGTAGTGGAGTGCTCCTGCAAATCTACTGAGCAAGCTCCTAAGCGCCTGCGCCGTCTCCCTATCTACCTGTGGGCATGAACACAACGTCCAAAAAGAAAAGGACATCGGTACAAACAATGTACTGAGTATGTAAGGCATACATGGTAACATAACAAGGGAATATAGAAAGCATAAGAAGAAAAGATAACTGTGACTGCTTGCCTCTTGAGGCAGAATCATGCATGCCAGCTCTTATGTAAGCATCATTATATCATATCATATATATATATATATATATATATATATATATATATATATATATATATATATATATAAACTGCCCGACCATGTAGATATGGTGTGATTATCATTAGCTCGCGTCCGGGTCTCCCGCGTCCGGGATAAATGTCTCAAGCCGCCCAGTAGTGGTGTCTGCTCATGCCATCTAGACATGGTGTATATGCCGCCCGCCTTAGCGGTGTCTGCCCGGCCATATAGGCACTGTGTAATCTCATCATTATATGCTTATCATAAGACATGCATACGAACTCAAGTGAAAGCTACAACTCTATCAGGGTGACGTAAGGTCGAGAACCCCCGATTCCATTATGGAGTAGCCATGATCATCATGTCTCACCTTGAAGGAACTAGCATTATAAGGTGAGGCTATCAACAATGAATGGCATCAAGGGATCATGTAAAGATCATTAACATCATAGCAGCATCCTATCATTATCATGGAACGTATCTCATCTTTATCCCATAGGATACTTTTAATACTCCTTAGCTTTCATCTTTTGGAATGTAAGAAGGTCATGGGAATTACCAAAAGAAATCACAATATATATAAGAATCAAGCCTTTGAAGGAAGGGTTATGCTTACATACCTTTATATCTTTGTAACTCTATTGCTTGCTTGCCTTCCAAACTCGCGATTCTACCTTCAAGGGAATTTGTACTAAGATTAGACAACCCGAAACATACTTAAGCTTAAGCTAAAGCAACTAAGAGTTAATGAAAATTTGGCGACATTTCCTTTGTTCGACAACTTCTTCCATAAAATAAGACAACCCTCAAGCATCAATAAGAATGCCATAATAACATAATCAATAAATTCTTCAAGTTGAATATTGTTTACTTCTTAAATCCACCTTCGAAATCATCCCTAACTGTACCTATAAGACAACATCATATTCATTTCATTCGCATTATTCCCCACAAGATTGTACTCATAACATGTCAAGAACTATTATTCAAGTTAAGTCATTATTCAAGAATATCACTATTTCCATATTTGCACTCCATATCCCCCTCCCTTACATAATCCAAGTCTTTTAACCTCTCAATATTCTTAATAACATGAGTTGAACATAAAACTTACCTTTGGTGATGTAGGAATGGGCTTTGGATGAAAGTACTTCACTTGGAGAAAACCCCACTTCAATACAAAAGGACTTCTTAATCTCTATAAACCCTAGTGATCATCCATACACTTGATGTTTACTCCTTGATTTCCCTTGGATAGACGATAATATGATGAGAGAATTAGTCTAGAACCTTCAAGGCTTAGAGAGAGACTGAAATCTGAAAATTAGAAGCATGACTCGTCTATTTATAGCTAAAACTGTAAGGTTCTAGAGAAGCGGGTCGACGACCCGTCGACGTATCGACGGTCCGTCGACTTACCTCGTCGACTTACACCTGAGAATCTCGGATTGTAGAAACGTGTTGACGATTGGGTCGACGGTCTGTCAACTTGGTCCATCGACTGGCACCCGCAGGTCTTAGTCTGCAGAAACATATTGACAGTGCACAGTGACGGTCTGTCGACATGTCGACGGCCCGTCGGCACTTACTAGTGTCTGCAGAATTTCCTGAATTCATTCAGATTGCGTCGATTCGATTTGTTCAAGTTTTAACACCATAAATCACCAGGAATACCGCTGGTACGTTTGTGCACGGGGTAAGACACTCCCTACCTTACTTTCTCCAACAAGCTTTCTTCTCTTTCCTCAAATGTCTTTGGAATCTTAATTAGAATCACCAAGTATCCCTTCTTACTAGTAGGTTCATCATTTACATACTTTAACTTACGTTGGTCTATTCACCGCACAACGACATGAAATTTCCCGAGGTGTAACACTCTCCCTCTCTTAAGAACGTTTGTTCTCAAATGTTAAGTCCTCAGGGATTCTACAGAAATTCCGCCCGAGTTTCCCCTATAATATGGCACTACCACCCTGTCACAACAACCCATAATAGCATCGCCTCATAGGGATACAACATAATGGCGAGAAAATATGACCATACACGACCAAAAGCATTTAAAAGAAAGCATTACATACCTTATGATAATGACGTCTTATCTCGAATCTCTTCTGGGGGTGGAAACAAATGTGGATACTTGGACTTCATGTTTTCTTCTGCCTCCCAAGTCATTACCTCTCGATTATTGTTTCTCCATAAGATCTTAACCGAGGCTACTTCTTTATTTTTAAGCTTCCGTACTTGCCTATCTAGTATGGCAATGGGCACCTCTTCATAAGCCAACTTCTCGGTAACTTGAACATCATTCACTGGCATGATTCTTGCTGGATCTCCAACACATTTGCAGAGCATCGATACATGAAAAACTGGGTGGACTGATTCAAGTTCCGGAGGTAAATCCAGTTCGTAAGCTACTTGGCCCACTTTGCGAACAATCTTGTAAGGTCCGATATATCGAGGACTAAGCTTGCCCTTCTTGCCGAATTTCATTACGCCTTTCATCAGTGACACTTTTAAGAACACCCAATCATTAACTTGAAATTCTAAGTCTCGCCGACGGTTGTTCGCATAAGATTTCTGGCGACTTTGGCCTGTCAACAATCGATCTCGGATAACCTTGATCTTTTCCACCGCTTGTTGAATCAACTCCGGACCTATTAGTTGCACCTCTCCTACTTCAAACCACCCAATTGACGATCTATAGAGCTTCATATGGGGTCATCTGAATACTGGAATGATAGCTGTTGTTGTATGCAAACTCAACAAAAGGTAAATGATCATCCCAACTACCTCTGAAATCTAGAACACATGCCCATAACATATCTTCCAAGGTCTGAATAGTGCGTTCGGCTTGCCCATCAGTTTGTGGATGAAACGCTGTGCTGAGTCTTACTTGAGTTCCCAATCCTTCTTGAAAATACTTCCAGAATTTTGTAGTAAATTGTGCTCCTCTATCTGTGATAATAGATACCGGGACACCATGAAGTCGCACTATCTCCTTAAGATAGAGCCTTGCATAATCTTCTGCTGAATATGTGGTTCTGACTGGAAGAAAATGAGTCGATTTCGTGAGTCTATCAACAATCACCCTTATGGAGTCATACTTGCGCCTAGAACGAGGCAAACCTACAACAAAATCCATGTTGATCACTTCCCATTTCCAGGATGGAATTTCCATGGCTTGTAACATTCCTCCTGGATTTTGATGCTCAATTTTCACTTGTTGGCAATTTGGACATTGAGCTACAAATTCTGCTATGTCCTTCTTCATTCCATCCCACCAATATATTAACTTAAGATCATGATACATCTTTGTTGCTGCTGGGTGAATGAAATACCGAGAATAATGAGCTTGTTCTAGAATCTGATGACGTAGTCCTGCAACATCTGGAACACATAGCCTGTCTCAGTACCTAAGAACTCCCTTTACAGAAACCTCAAATGGTGACTTCTCTTTTTGAAGAAGTGTATCTCGGTAGTGACTCAACTGGGGATCTTTGTATTGACGTCCTCGTATCTCCATATCTAAGGATGAAACAGCTGGGTTGTGAATACCAGCTCCTGTATTGCCTGAATCAATTAGACGAACCCCTAGGCTAGCTAGCTGGCGGAGCTCATAGACTAATTCTTTCTTCTCCGGAGGGACCTTACATAGACCACCCATTGATTTGCTGCTGAGAGCGTCGGCCAACATATTTGCCTTTCCAGGGTGATATAGTATACTCACATCATAATCCTTCAATAACTCTAGCCATCGCCTCTGCCGAAGATTCAACTCCTTCTGTTTGAAGATATACTAGAGACTTTTATGATCTGTATAAATATCAACATGTACACCATACAAGTAATGCCTCCATATCTTCAGTGCATGAATAACCCCAGCTAATTCAAGGTCATGAGTAGGATAATTCTTCTCGTATTTTCGCAGTTGCCTGAAAGCATAGGCTATAACCTTGCTGCTTTGTATCAACACACAGCCTAAACCGACACCGGAGGCATCGCAATAAACAACATAGCCCTCTGATCCTTCTGGAAGAGTCAAGACTGGGGCTGAAGTCAATCTATCCTTTAATTCCTGGAAACTGCTCTCACAGGCATCAGTCCATTGAAATTTTGCTGACTTCTGAGTTAACTTCGTTAATGGTACTGAAATAGAAGAAAATCCTTCGACAAATCTTCTATAATAGCCTGCCAAACCCAAAAAGCTAAGGACTTTTGTTGGCGTTGTAGGCCTTAGCCAAGTCTTCACAGCCTCAATTTTCTGAGTATCAACTCGAATGCCGTCAGCTGAAATGATATGGCCCAAAAAAGTTACAGAATTCAGCCAGAACTCACATTTCGAAAATTTAACATACAACTCACGAGCCCGAAGAATCCCAAGGACAACACATAAATGGTCTGCAGGCTCCGCTTTTGTCCGAGAGTATACTAGAATATCATCGATGAACACGATCATAGATAGATCTAAGAAAGGCCTTAATACTTTATTCATCAAATTCATAAACACTGTCGAAGCGTTGGTCAACCCGAATGACATCACCCGAAATTCATAATGACCATATCTGGTTCTGAAAGCTGTCTTCGGAATGTCTGTTTCTCTAACTCTCACTTGATGATAACCTGACCTCAGATCTATTTTGGAAAACCACTTGGCACCCTGTAATTGATAAAATAAATCATCGATTCTTGAAAGCGGATATTTATTCTTTATCGTCACCCTGTTCAACTGCCTATAATCGATGCACATTCATAAAGAACCATCTTTCTTTCTCACAAATAAGATAGGTGCTCCCCATGGCGATGAACTGGGTCTAATGAACCCTTTCTCTAGCAAATCCTTCAGTTGTGCCTTTAACTCTTTCAGTTCTGCAGGAGCTATTCTATAAGGAGGACTAGATATAAGTTTAGTATCTGGCAGCACATCAATAGCAAAATCAATCTCCCTCTCCGGTGGAAGGCCTGGAAGTTCATCTGGAAATACATCTGGGAACTCATTTACTATCGGAACAGATTGGAGGGTCGGTGGCTTTACTTCGGTGTCACGAACCCGGACCAAATGATAAATATAGCCTTTACGATCATCTTCCTTGTCTTAAGGTAGGAAATAAACCTACCTCTTGGGGATGCAGTGTTACCCTTCCATTCAAGCATTGGTTCTCCCGTAAATTGAAACCGAACTATTTTCGTTCTACAATCCACATTAGCATAACAAGAAGCCAACCAATCCATGCCCATAATCACATCAAAATCTATCATTTCTAGTTCAATCAAATCAGCTGTAGTCTGGCGATTACATACCACAACCACACAATTTTTGTATACTTGTCTAGCTATTACTGGATCATCAACCGGAGTAGATACATCGAAAGGTTTAATTGGCTCGGGTTTCACCCCAATACAGCTAGCAATATAAGGGGTGATATAAGACAGCGTAGAACCCGGATCAATCAATGCATAAATATCATGAGAGAATATGGATAGTAGACCTGTAACCACATCAGGGGAGGACTCAAGATCCTGGCGTCCAACTAAAGCATAAATACGGGGTTGGGTGCCACCTGAACTGGATGCTCCTCCTCTGCCCCTGCCGCGGCCTGCTGGATTCTGGGGAGTCTGCCCTACTGGGTGCACGGACGAGGAAGAACCAGCTACTGATCCTGTGGGCTGACCTCCAACTCTACCACCCATCGATGGACAATCACGTATCATATGCCCAACCTGACCACAGGCATAGCAAGCATTTGAACCTCGGCGACACTGACCAGAATGTAATCTACCACACTGGCTACATCGCAGCACCGGTGGTCTCCTCTGACTAGGATCACCTCCAAACTGAAGACTTGAGACTCTCGAACTCTGACCAGGACCAGAATAAATGGGGCGATCAAATCTCCTGCCCGCGAATCGAAGAGGTGCACTGGTCGCAGACTGGCCTGAATACCCGAAATGTTGCTATCTCTGACCGCCTCTGTACTCACTACTGACACCAGCAGATCGGGACCTCTTACTATGCCCTCTATCAATATCGCGCTCACCTCGGTGCGACTGCTATTGCTCCTCTAAGTTCTGGGCGTGGGCCTGAATACGAGAGATGTCCATCCCCTCCTATAGTGAAGCTGTCAAGCAATCTTTGAACAAATGTGGCACTAGGCCACTCACAAATCTATGTACTCTGAATCCCAGATCGGCTACCATAGTGGGAGCGTATCTAGCCAATGAGTTAAAACGGAGCCTATACTCCCGAGCACTCATATTTCCTTGCTTTAGATTCAGAAACCTGTCAGCTTGGGCCCTTCGAACCTCGGGTGGCAAATAATGACGAAGGATGGCATCTAAAAATTCTTGCCAAACTGGAGGAGGTATATTTTCCTTCCTCGAAGATATCCAGTTGTTGTACCATAGAACGACGATATCTCGCAACCTATCGGACGCCAACTCCACTGACTCTGTGTCTGAAGCATGTATAATCCTCAGCATCCGCAACACCTCATCTATAAAATCCTGCGGGTCTTTATCCTGCTTTGACTCGAAAAATTCTGGCGGGTTCAAACTCATGAAATGACGGGCTCTAGCACTAGTGGCTCTATCACCCGGACCTGCACTCTGCCATTGGCCGTGGGTGGGAACTAGCTGAGTCAATAGCTGAATAGCCTCGGTCATCTACTGACCCGAAGCAGCCGGTGGAGGGACTGGAGGCACTGGAGCTGGAGCTGAAGCCCCTTTATGCTCCTCCAAAATAAGCGGAGTGTGAGAGGAGATGGGGCCTCATTATGTGATTCACCTTCCTCTATATTCATTAGTGGCTCCCTATCCATCCGCCTTGCTGTCGTGGCCTTGCCCTTCTAGGCGACTGTAGCTTTCCTCTTTACTGGCATCGCTCAAATCATAATGCACCATTCGGGAAAAGGAAATCTTATGACACAGCTCTATTGCACGATCTAATAGGAAGAAAGTCAACCATTTTTCTTAAATGCCCCGCAACCTCTTGTTTATAAGTGTGGTGCGCTTCACACCCATAAACAGGACTCTACTGGACATGGCTCATAGACACACCCTAGGACAGAACTGCTCTGATACCACTTTTGTCACGACTCAACTAGTGGGCCATGACGGGTACCCGGAGCTGGCTACCGAGCACCACTCATTATACTATCTATCGTACTCAACTGGGATATAGATATATTTGGGAGATTCGAAAATTTCTTATGAATCGAACTTGTCATAAGAAATTTCCGAATCTCCCAGAATATGTGTGTGTGTGTATATATATATATATATATATATATACACACACACACAACATATACAATGAAAAGGTCTCATAGCATCTACAACACACACATAAATATCTAAGAGCCTCTAACTGAAGTACTGAAACCATGAGGGCGGGACAGGACCCCGCCATGCCCATATATATACACAAGAGAATATACTAAGAGATGGGAACTCCGAAATAGTGGAGTGCTCCTGCAAATCTGCTGAGTAAACTCCTAAGCGTCTGCACCGTCTCCCTGTCTACCTGTGGGCATGAGCACAGCGTCCAAAAAGAAAAGGACATCAGTACAAACAATGTACTGAGTATATAAGGAATACATGGTAACATAACAAGGGAATATAGAAAGCATAAGAAGAAAAGATAACTGTGACTACTTCACTTTTAAGGCGGAATCATGCATACTAGCTCTTATGTAAGAATTATCATATCATATATATATAAACTGCTCGACCATGTAGGTACTGTGTGATCATCATTAGCTCATGTCCGGGCCTCCCGTGTTCGGGATAAACGTCTCAAGCCACCCACTAGTGGTGTCTGCCCATGCTATCTAGACATGGTGTATATGCCGCCCGCCTTAGCAGTGTCTGCTCGGCCATATAGGCACGGTGTAATCTCACCATTATATACTTATCGTAAGACATGTATACGAGCTCAAGTGAAAGCTACAACTCTATCGGGGTGACTTAAGGCCGAGAACCCCCGATTCCATTATGGAGTAGTCATGATCATCATGTCTCACCTTGAAGGAACTAGCATTATAAGGTGAGGCGATCAACAATGAATAGCATCGAGGGATCATGTAAAGATCATTAACATCCCAGCAACATCCTATTATTATCATGGAACGTATCTCATCTCTATCCCATAGGAAACTTTTAATACTTCTTAGCTTTCATCGTTTGGAATGTAAAAAGGTCATGGGAATTACCGGAAGAAATCACAACATATATAAGAATCATGCCTTTGAAGGAAGGGCTAACCTTACATACCTTTATATCTTTTTAACTCTATTGCTTACTTGCTTGCTTTCCGAACTTGCGATTCTACCTTCAAGGGAATTTGTACTAAGATTAGACAACCCGAAACATACTTAAGCATAAGCTAAAGCAACTAAGAGTTAATGAAAATTTGGCAACATTTCCTTTGTTTGACAACTTCTTCCACAAAATAAGACAACCCTCAAGCATCAATAAGAACGCCATAATAACATAATCAATAAATTCTTCAAGTTGAACATTGTTTACTTCTTAAATCCACCTTCGAAATCATCCATAACCGTACCTATAATACAACATCATATTCATTATCATATAATACTCCTTTTACATCATTCACATTATTCCCCACAAGATTGTACTCATAACATGTCAAGAACTATTATTCAAGTTAAGTCATTATTCAAGAATATCACTATTTCCATATTTGCACTCTATATCCCCCTCTCTTCCATAATCCAAGTCTTTTAACCTCTCAATATTCTTATAACATGAATTGAACATAAAACTTACCTTTCATGATGTAGGAATGGGCTTTGGATGAAAGTACTTCACTTGGAGAAAACCCCACTTCAATACAAAAGGACTTCTTGATCTCTACAAACCCTAGTGAGCATCCATACACTTTATGTTTACTAATTCTTGATGTTTACTCCTTGATTTCCCTTGGATAGACGATAATATGATGAGAGAATTATTCTAGAACCTTCAAAGTTTAGTGAGAGACTGAAATCTGAAAATTAGGAGCATGATTCGTCTATTTATAGCTAAAACTGGAAGGTTCTAGAGAAGCGGTTCGACGAGCGGGTCAACGACCCGTCGATGTGTTGATGGTCCATCGACTTACCTCGTCGACTTACACCTGAGAATCTTGGATTGCAGAAACCTGTTGATGGTTGGGTCAATGTGTCGACGGTCCGTCAACTTAGTCCGTCGACTGGCGCTTACAGGTCTCAGTCTGCAAAAACATGACGGTACACAGTGACGGTACATTGATATGTCGATGGCCCGTCGGCATTGACTGGTGCATGTAGAATTTCCTGAATTCGTTCTGATTGCATCGATTCGATTTCTTCAAATTCTAACCCCATTAATCACCAGGAATACCCGCTTGTACGTTTGTGCACGGGGTAAGACACTCCCTACCTTACATTCTCCAACAAGCTTTCTTCTCTTTCCTCAAATATCTTTTGAGTCTTAATTAGAACCACTAAGTATCCCTTCTTACTAGTAGGGACATCATATACACCTTAACTTACGTTGGTCTATTCACCGTACAACGACATGATATTTCCCGAGGTGTAACACGATCAATGGAAGCAAGGTTTAAATAATAATAAAAAAAGGTATCATACGCGAAATAATAATAGACTGGGATAATTTCCGAGACCTCCCTTCAAGTTTGGCCCCATAACACAAACCTCCCTTGTAATTTATGATATAACACTTACCTCCTTTACATAGATTTTTTGTAATGATTTTTTAATCTATTTCTTATTATGATATGACTAAATTGCCTTTTCTAATATGCTCTTCTTTTTTAGAATTTTTTTTGGGTCAAATAATAATAATAATAAAACCTAACAAAGAATCATAAAGCAGCTTAAGCTTGATGAATTCGCCTATATGAGAGTGGAACAAGAGAGATACCAACCCCACTGTATTTTGTTCTGGATGTACGCTTAGGCATTAGACGAGTTTCTATTTTGTAGAATAAGCCTAAAAAGCTATTGTTTAGCGCTTTAATGTTCATATCGACTTGTTATTATTTATACAAATCTACATGACTGGATCTCCACTCACATAGGCTGGTGTAACGGTCAATTATGTTGTTTTGAGTTTTAGGGCCCGTTTTCCTTATTTAAGACTTGTGTAGGTTCATTTGATGTTTTATGACTTGTGGAATGGTGACACGAGTCCTGAGGGGCTCGGGCGTAATTTGGAACATTAGAACCAAAACTAGAAGTTTCAAAAGTTAAAATTTGACAAAAGTCAAAGATGTGATTGAATACGTATTCATTCATAAAGTTTCTATAAGTTTGTATGATGATTTTGGACTTGCACATATGTTTGAATTGCAACCTGAGAGGTATGAGTGAGTTTCGTGTTCTATTGTTTTGAAATTCAGCTGCACCAAATTTTATTTTTCTGGTGCAATAGAATATATTATGTGCTTTGCGATCGAGGGAGGGAGTATCACGATCACATAGGGTTGATGGTCTTGGGGTCACGATTGCGTAAGGGAATTCCTTAGTACCGTAGGGCCTCGTTTGATTGCTATTAGCGATCATGATGAGCCATATTGTGATCATGAAGGATAGTTCCTAAGTAGCATTCAAATTTCAGAATTGGGGATCATTTATTCTAATTAAATTTTGGGAGTTGGAGACTCAATTTTGAGGCGATTCAAAGTGAAAGTTTTGTTTGGCATTGTTGCATTAGGAGTATCTGGAGATTTTGAGGTGAGGAAAGAAAAGTTCGTTCAAAGTGGTTGAAGGCTTCGTTTCGAGGTAACTTAAGGTTTTGACATCGATAAGGGATGTTTTATCAACCAATGAACTAAGGGTGTGATGGTAATGTATAGGTGAGGTGAACAGCGCGTATGCGGGTATTTTAGCTTATGTATTGTTCTTCTATATTACTTGATTCTGGTATGAATAGCTGAACATGCTTTATGTTTAAGGTGATGAATGTAACATAGATTCACATGCTAGGATACCATTTTAGATATTTTATGTACCTGTTGATACTTGAGCATCATAAATGTAACGACTTGCTTGGTCGTTTTGAGCTTTTGTGCTTTTTTCCCCTAAAATACCCTTCTCGTATTTTCATTTTGGTATTTATGACATGTGGGGATGGATGGCGTAGCTCCCGAGGAAATCGGCTGAGTTTTAGATTAGTTTTAGCAATTTGAAGTTCTTAAGTTAAGGAAATGAGGAAATTTGACCAAAGTCAACATTGTGGGTAAATACGTCATTTTTAAAGTTTTCGATTCCATTAGGTCCAGAATGTGATTTTTGACTTGATTGGACTGCTGGTTCGGGTCCTGAGGCATTCGAGTGTGATTTGGAACGTATGTGAAAATCTAGTATTTTGTAGAATTGGAATTGACCTTGGTCAACACCGGGTCAAGATGACATCTTTTAGGAATTCCGAGTGCATGAGTAGGTTCGTGGCGTGTTTTATGATTGAAATGCAAATATGGTTTGTGCTCGAGAGGTTCCAGATGAGTTTCTGGTGCTAAAACTAAGATTTTGCAATTGCTGAATTTTCTGGTGCAACAATTCCGAAAATACCGCTTATGTCCCAAGTTTGTCCTTAAATTTATGATTTTCTTCAAAACTTCAAAAAATCATATCTCTCTCATTTTAGGCTATCTTGGGTGGAATCTCACATGGATCGTGTTGGGTTGTCAAAGGTGATTTTCTGATCATCTAGTATCTATTCCGGGATTGGACGGCTGCTGCATTTTTTGTTACTTGTTTCGGTACTTTTGCCCACAAGTTTGGGAGCTCAGATTGAGGCGATTGCAAAACATTCTTTTCGTATTTGGTTGGGGTTAAGAATCTAAACCTTATTTCATATTACTCCATAGATTTCTTACATTGTTCAGAGTTGATTTCCTGGGTGGGTGTTGGAAAATTGAGGGTTTTACCCTAAGTGTGATTTTCGGGAAAGTAAGAAATTGAAGGTTAAGATAGAGTCTTTTTTACTAGGTTTTCTGGATTTAAGTTCCTTGAGTTGAGGGGAAACTATTTTAAAGGAAAATTCTGATCTGGTCATCGGAGTTCGGGGTCACTTTTTGAGATTTTAAAGCCTTAAGTTTAAATTACGAATTTCTTCAAATTGAAAATTAAATCGAAGACGGTTTTAAGTCATTTTCTAGATTTAGACTCTATAGGTTATGGATAAATTGATTTTGTAATAAATTTCTAGTTTTGCCCTTGTAGGCTCGGGGTTTCCTTTTTTGGTCTGTTTTAGGGTTTCAAATCAAAGTATAGTAATATGGGCGTCTACGAATTCGTTTCCTTACGAATTACGCGTATTTGATAGATTGGGAGCCTTCCAAAGCTTTACCGAAAGGAAAGGCAAAATCTTGAAGGTTCGTGGCGCGTTTGCTCGGCATTCGAGGTATATTAAGACTTTGGTTTGAGGGACATTTTTGATAAGTAAAGATTAAAAAACATTGAAATAATAAAGGGGTAAGGGCATAGGGATCACGTATCCGTGATGTGACAGGCATTGGTACGAGTACTGGTGCCATGATTTGGGAGTTTGTATCATATTTGAGTCATTCTATCTGTGGTCAGAATGCAAAATTTGGCATGTGGGCATTAATTGTTACGTACTATTGGTAGACTTGATTGTTGTTATGTTTGACATCTTAAGAAATCTCGTACACTTGAAATAACATGTTAATGAATTGTCGGCTATGAAGTCTGATTTGTTGTTGTTAATGTTGAACTTTTGGCATATTAGTTCGGATTTGAGGTGATGATTGTTTTATGTGTTATATCTTGCATTTGCATATGGTTGGCTTGGGTTGCACACCTGCAATGGATTATATATGGTTGGCTCAGGTTGCACGCCTGCAACATATTGAATATGTTATTTTTCTTGGGTTGCACCCCTGCAACGAGTATATGGACCTCGTAAGTCCTCCATAGGTCACGAACTCCCAAATATTATCGAGGTTGTCATGTATAGATAGGTTTGGAGCATTTGTTTGAGACATGTCATTGTATTGTCATTCCATCACGTTATTATTCTCTCTTGACTGAATAACTGTGTTGTTGCTCCTAATTGAATAATTGAGTTATTTGACTTCTCTAATTGTTTACTATTCTTATCAATTCTCGACTTGTCCTAAATAATGAACAATCATAATATGGATGAATAAAGGTTTCTCGGATAAGGTGACATGGTAATGGTGTAATTGATCTTTTCTTAATTACATCATCACTATTTTTTACGTCGTCGGTCTATGAGATATACTAGGTACATGTGGTTTCTTACTCATACTACACTTACTGCACTCTTTTGTGGTGTAGATCGATTTTGAGCACGAGCGTATCTCGTGGAGCTTTTGGGTCTGAGCTTAGAGATTCAAAGTTGTGTGAGCTGCTTGGCTGTTCCGCGGCCTACATCCCCCTCTATGTTTTATGTATTCTGTCACTTTACTGTATAGACAGTTACATTTAGACTATGTATTGACATTTCCAGACTTGTAAGCATTTCATAGTAGCTGTTGTACTTGTGATACGGATCTTGGTAGCATTGTATTTTCTGTACTTTCTTATTATAAGACTTCGTTGGATATTCTTCGACTATTTACTTTTAACTTAATGATTTTGGATTGTATGTTTGGGTTTGGATTGCCTAATGGTGAGATGGTTACGCGCCATCACGACCTAAATTTTTGGTCATGACAATTTTGGTATCAGAGCACTAGGTTCACCGGTCTCATGAGTACTAGAGCAATGTCTAGTAAAGTCTTGCGGATCGGTACGATGAGCTCTATACATATCTTCAATAGGCTATAAGACATTTAGAAAACTTCCATTCTTCCATTCCTTATCGTGCGTATTTGATTTGGTTGAAGATCTAAACTTCTTTCTTTCAATCTCTCACTAATGGTGAGGACACGTTCTCGGGTTCTCACATGAGCGACTAGATGTGATATCTTACGATATGATAAGAGATGTGTTACCATGATAATGATTCCAGATGAAGTTCAGATTGAAGCTATGACTTAAAGACTCAATTGCAAGGGGTTATGATTTAAACGTTTAGTTCAGTGATATCCCTAGAAAACGGGAGTGATGGTACGAAAGAATGCATGATCGTCATGTCTTCAACGCTTAGTTGCTCGAAGGTCGAAGAAGTGTATTTAGGATAGAGGATTGGCGATTTGAATTAGTACGGTTAGCGAAATAACCAGGGAATAAGCGTTGTGGCTTTGAAGACTGCACTCGAGGAGGTTTGACATATCAAGGATGAGTTACTTGAGATTAGTATGGGAATGCTTCAACATCATCTGGATTTATTACGATATTCTTAAGATGCGGGTGTATCAATGATAAGTCAACGACTTAGTAATGGAAAGACACATATGGTGCTATCTTGAAAACAAGTTTAAACTTGGGAGGATTAATTGGTCATATGAGATAATAGTCCCCATGTTAAGATTTTGAAGAGAAGTCGGGAAAGGACAAATACATGAAAGGTGATCCGTTATGATGAGGTCCGAAGTGGTGAGACTTGCTATGGGGTTCGTGTGAAGAGTTTTATTTCTACCTACGGAGTTGACATATATCAAGGATAAATCAAATAGTCCAAGTTTGGTAACACGACAGTTAAAATGGTAAAGTATTCATCTGAAAGGAGCGCAAGATATGATGAATTTGATAATACATGGGAGTATGAAAGGCTGAGTGGAGTTTCGATAGGATGGAATTGTGGTTTTGGAGTAAGGAAAAATAGTTCGAGGATTCTCTAAGCAAGTGGATATTGGCCTTAGGACGAGTGGAGAAAGTTACCTATGGAGATTGCACCATTATGGGAATAAACAACTATGATTTTTCAATAAAGGGCTGGTTCGTTAGACTGCTTGATATCTCGAGGTTAGCGATAAAAAGGATCATTTTTGGGCCATGATCTTGTTGAATTTGTGATTTATGCAGCTATTATTGAATGTGCAAGGATGATGGGTAATACTTGCATGGCATTTTCCAAACGCTTATGGTGTCATAAGTGGGATGAACTCATTAGGGCCATGGAACGAGTCTGCTCTATTTATGAAGTAAGTGTTAAAGGAATATGAATTGGTCAGTAAGTTTGACTACACTGTAGACTACCAGGAGTACAGTGATAGACTAATGAAAATGACTCTAGCGATGGACTAATGTGAAGATTCACTACATAAGGAGTTATTAGTTGTTACACCTAGTGTGGGAAAAGGAATATAGGCATTGCATCTGTTGCTTAGGGCTCGTTAAGTTTCTACAATTACTAATGATGTAACTCTGTGGGATTGATGAAATGAGAAGGATAATCACAGGTTTTGTTGGCGGCATTCTAGTTCGGCGAGAAAAGGCACGTAGTGGTTAATCATGAGGGTTAATAAGGACATTTAAAGTGGTCAATCTATGGTGGATATTAACTAATTCAAGTTGTGAAGTACCTTTAGGAAATCAAAATAGGGATTAGTAATACCGGTTGAAACCAAGAGAAGTGACTTCACTATGGTGCTTTTGTGTATTGATATTGGGTTGGTGAACTTGTAAGCTAACTTAAAAAAAGGATTCTTCAATTAAGGGATCTTTGGAAAGAATACTGGTATGGAATCATATGAGAATATTAGTAGGATTATGTGAACGGTAAATGAGGATTGCTCTACAAATTATGGACCAGTGCAGTAGTGGACAATGATTGTTTTTTGTTCAAATTACAAGGGGTGGATGGTATTTTCTGGTGGAAAGGCTTCATGAAGGATTGGTCATATGATGCGTTTGGTTTAGATAAGTATCCAGATTTGATATTCGAGTGAGACAAGGAAAACTTTTGGTTATTCGAGGTTGTGGCTTACTACTATCTCCAGGATTGGCTTAGCTGTTTTACAAGAATTATGATATTTCTGAACACTCTCCAGTGGGTTTGAGTTATTTTCGATCGATAGCGTTAAATGTGATTGTGAACGGGATTTGGAAGTTGAGAATTAAGATAAAGACATGTTTGATCTCGAATCCGAAGGAGTAAGACATATCTTCAAAAAAGGAAAGGATTTGAATTCAAAGCAATCAGATTTTTTGGTGGCATTATCTTGCATCACTCAGATGGGATGTAATTGTTGAATATGCTTGAAGAAGGAAGTCTATGGAATTTGAATAAGTGTTATGGCGAGGTGCAATAGGGTTTTACGATTTGCGACTATGAGGTGCAAGTTTCAAATGACTAATGTGATAAAACTGATGAGAATACGACTTGCGTTGTATCAGGTGTGTAATTTCATAACATTTTTTTATGAATGGACTAGAGTTTATTAATTAGAGGAAATCTTAAAACCTCTTTAGTTTGAAAGTTAAAGTCATATTTTTGAGGTGAGATTGTATTTGTGATAGTAGTCTATGTCGAGGTGTTGCTGCCTAGATAGCCTTCTTGAGTATGTCAAATCGGAATGACTTGGAGAACCTGTGCATGGAAAGATGCGAGATTTGTAAATTTTGATACTTTTGGTGTTGCTAAAGGCATAACACGGTATTGTACTCAGTGATTTTATGGTTGTGAAGGTGGAGTATTAGGCCATAGGCCTTGCGTTGAAGTTCTTGGAGTGGTGAATGAGTTAAGTGAAAGCACAAGAAGGAGGATTCAATGCATTTAGATGCTATGGAGTTCTATCAGATTTGCGTAGGTGTGAGTTGAGAAACATAAAGGTTTAAGTCATAAGGTAGATTTTCTCAGTACTAAGTTGATGACTTGGGGTAGAATTCAGATTTTGAAGTCAGGAATAACAGCACGAGGTTGAGTATTCATGAGCAAAGGATTAGAATTGATCACTACAGACCTATGAAATGTCTATCATTGGTTTTGTAAGGGTTTGGAGTCAGTCTGGTTGACTATTGGAGGCACTCGGGGAGTTATGCACTTTACACTGGGTTATAATTGTTCATGTAATGTATGGTGGCTTATAGGTAAATTACTAGACAGATTTAAGGTTATTCTAGTAACCCATTTTTTGAAGATTGATAGATTTACATTTCAAAATAGGGGTATGGCAGTGTTACTGGGTCTTATTGAAGTTTGCAAGTAGGTTTGATCATATTTTACTCATGGCAGCTCTTCAGACAGCTCTAAGGGTTTACACCGGTACTTAGTGATGTATTAAGGACGTACAAATGGTTAGGGGAAATCTTTACCCTTTGTTTGGATGGTTGTTTCCCGTGGTTCATTAATGTATAGTATGGTATGGTACAGTATGGTGTTGTATTGTATTGTACTGTATTAATGAACACAATGTTTGGATAGACTGTATCATTTGTTGTGGTTTAATAACATTTGTATTGTTTGGTTTGACTGTATGGTATGGTATAATAATTAGTAAGTTTACTAAAATACCCTTAACTCTTAATTAGAAATTAGTTTATATATATTAAAAAAACTCAGATAAAGAATAAAATAGGAACTTTAAAAAATAAGTAGGTAATGGGTGGGGGTGGTGGTGGGGTGGGTGGTGTGAGGTGGGTGATTGTGGGATGAGGGTGGGGTAGTGGGTAGTAGGGTGGGGGTGAGTGGTTGTGGGAGTGGGGATGGGGTTGGGCGGTGGTGAGGGGAAGTGGGTGGTTGTGGGGTGGTAGGGTGGGGGTGAGTGGTTGTGGGGTGCGGTTGGGCGGTGATCAGGGGTAGTGGGTGGTGGTTAGGGTGGGTAGCAGAGAAGTGGGGTAGCGCGGGGGTAGGGGTGGGTGGTAGGGTAGGGGTGGAGGGTGGGGTGGATGGTGGAGGGTTGGGCAGGGGTAAGTGGTAGGGTGGGGTTGGGTGGGGTGGATGGTGGAGGGTGGGGTATAATGGAGAAATGACATACATAACCACGGAAAAACCACCAAATCTGTGGTTACAAAAATTGGGAATTTTCATGGTTATTTAACCATGGGATGAACCACGGGTTTACAAAACCATACCACATAATTTTAAGAACAATGAAAACAACTATGGTTTCATAAAAAACCATACATTAATGAACCACGAGAAACCACCATCCAAACACGGGGTTAGGGTGATCATTTGATTTTCTACAGATTTGGCATGACAAGGTAATCATTAGGTTGATGCGCATACTATGTTGTTTGAAGATTTAAGAGGAATTGGACAATGCGTATTGACTCAGTAGCTTCAGCTCGATGAAACGAAACTAACAGATTTGGAATTAGTGGAATTGGGTTTGGATAAGGTCCCTTTTTTATGAAAATATTTAGAATTTACTTAGAACATACATAACTTATTTTCGGGTCAAAGAGAGTCAAGGCTTAGACTTGTTGTGTGTAACAACATATTTTATATAGATTTTTGGTACTAAAGACGACTTTGGAAGGTGAAGAAGAAAGATAAGTGGAATCAAAGTACTTTACCAGTACAAGTTTGGCAATGGATTGCAACTGCAACTAAGGGATTGTTGTAACGACCCGCTCGGTCGTTTAGTGATTTTACCTATTTTCCCCTAAACTACCCTTCCCCTAGTCTTAGTTTGGTGTTTTTGACTTACGGGGATGGGTGGCCCGGTTATCGCGGCAATCGGTAAGGAAAATTCCTAAGTTTAGGTTCTTAAGTTTTGTTTTGGGACCAATAATTGACTTTTGGGTAAACGCACCCAAAATTGAATTCTGATAGTTCCAGAATGTAATTTTTGACTTGGTAGGATAGTTAGTTCGGGTCCCAAGGCGCTCAGGTGTGATTTGGATTTTTGTAGTTGACCATAGTCAACCCCGGGTCAAGATGAGCTCATTTCAGAAATCAGAGTGCACGAGTGAGTTCGTAGCATGTTTTATAACTAAAATGCATGTTTGGTTTGTGTCAGTGGGGTTCCACATGAGTTTCTAGTGTCAAAACCAAATTCAGAAGGAGGTTTTGGTGTCCAGTTGATGGTTTCTTTCTTCGCGTTTACGAAGGAGGGACTGCATTCGCTTGTGTTGACCAGGGTGGTCAACGAGAATGCGAGCCCTCTGTCATGTTCGCGAAGGAGAAATGGAGTCTGGGCCGGGTCAAGCCTGGTCATGGCGTTCGCGAGCTCGTCTCACGTTCACATAGAAGGGAAGGGCTCAAATAGATATTTATTTCCTAACTTCGAATCAAAACCTCATTTTCACATAACTCAAGTTCTAGAGCTTGGTTTCAAGTGCTAAGTTGAAGATTTATTTGTTGGGGTAAGATTCTAACCTTGATTTTATCATTTCCCATCAATTCCTTTCATTATTTAGTAATTAAATCATGCTTTTGGGTTGAAAATTTGGGGATTTTATCTCTAACCTATGAACTTAGTTTTTCTTGAGATTGGAGGTCAATCCATGGTTAGTTTTAGATGATTTTCTGGGTTTAGCTTATTTAGACTATAGGTAAAGTAAATTAAAGTTGAATTTCTAGTTTTGCCTTGGGGCTTAGGTTTGATTATTTTGGGTTCGTTTTTGGGTTTTGACTATAAGTATAGCAGGATGGGTATTGTTGGATTCGTGTGACCGTATATTTTGATATTGTTGAACTCGAATTCTTGATAAATTACCGTTTTGATCCTCCAGGTTTGGGGATGGGATTTTTAGTTGACTTTTCGACCCGAATTTCTACTATGGCAATATGGGTATCCTTAGAATCGTGTTTTAATGTAAAATTCACATTTTGATAGAATTTGCTCTGTCGGAGGATCTTCGAAAAGAGAAGGCTCAATTTAGAGTGTTCGTGGAACTCGCTCGGCCTTGAGGTAGGTTACCATTTACTCTTTTAGACTCTGATTGGTGGGCGTATATAACATATAAATGTTGATGAGTTATTAGGCATGTGAAGGGGGTCCCACCTTAGTGGTTGTGATAAACACTTAGGTAGGTACCGGTGTATCTGTTGGGAAATTGTTGCATGATTTGGATGTTGTGACAGGGATTGCATTCTCACATGATTATTGGCTACTGTTTTTTTAGGTGGAACATGACGAAGGTTAAAAGAGGTGTATAGATGTTGACTGTGTGGTTCTATTTGTATGTTTTGCTTCAATCTTTATATTTTTTATGCATTATTTCTTCATTATCAGCCTGTGATACCTACCGAGTACTAGTGGTTTTGTACTCATCTACCCTTGCTGCACTATTTTCTGGTGCAGATACAGACACGTGCTCCAGTTCTATCGCATGTGGCTGATTCCGAGGCCATCATTTCCAGATTCTAAGGTGAGCGACAGTTGGACGTACAGCCCTGGACTCTTATCTTCTGTTATTCTATCCTCTCCTTATGAGACAGCTTTCTATTTCTGTATTGACTAAGACATGTATTTATTTAGATGCTCTTGTACGAGTTAGATGAGTTTTTGGGTTGTATATGACCAAGCTATATTCCGCACTTATATTTATGTTAAGACTATTTAGATATTGTCGATGGTTTGAATAATTCTCTTACTTTTTTTTTCTAAATGATTTACTACTCTATAATGGTATGCATACCAGTAGGAGGGTGTAGGTGCCATCATGACCCTCGAATTTGGGTCGTGACAAATTTGTATCAGAGCCTTAGGTTCACTGGTTTCATGAACACATGAGCAATGTCTAGTTGAGTCTTGCGGATTGGTACATAGATGTCCGCACCAATCCTGTTAGGTTGTACGACCTACTTCCTATCCTATGCAGTCTCTAATTTTCACCTATAGAATGGAACACGTTACTCTACCTGTTTTATACTAGCGTCTTGCAAAATATAAATTGCAGGTAAGTAAAGAACACAATGTTTTTTACGTGAAAACCAGCCGGCTCACAAAGGCGGTAAAAACCATGACCTACACCTCTGTAGGATTTTCCCAAACTCTACTACAATAGTGAGCCTTTGCAAATTTAAGTAACAACCTCTGTAACCTAGGAACTAACCTCTAATCCATATCTTACTAATAAACCTCAGACTAGCATGCAATCTTCAAGTTGACCTTCAAGTTAATGTTGAATTTACAATGTTTTTGTAACTACTTGACAACTTCTAATAAAGCGGATAAAGTACAACTCGATAGCCCAACCTAATACAAGTTTTCTAGACTCAAGATCTGTAAACATAAACTCTATTTGACAGCTTCTTCAATCTTCTTCTCGTATTAGGGACGTACGCCTGGATTCTTGATTATTCTAGATATAACTTTGATCGCGCAATATTTTTAATTCTCTCTTTGTGGATGCGCAACCTTGTTCTTGGTAAGACTTGGATATTTATAACATTGAGTGCACAACAGGTCGGCAAACGCAAAACCCTTTTCGAGTAGGCCTATGAGATGTAGTGGGGTTTGTGTTGTATTTGGATTCTTGCCTTGTTGAGTCTGCTTCTTGTCCGTGTAGAGTCTTACTAATCCTAACAAATATGGCAAGGAAATATGTACACTTGACCGCCAAGCCTTTACCATAAATCTGCAAATCCTATTTGCTATAGAACTTATGTTGGAATATGTTAACGAACCTGTTTCTCCGCTTGGTTCGACTGTCTTTAAATCTATGCACTGTTTGAGATGGAACAATTTCATGAACCTATTTCATTATCCCCTTCTCATTCATCCCTGCGACTCTATCTTGAGCTTGCTTTTGTGATGAATGATGGAACATGTGAACAGACTTGTTTCATTTATCATGTGTTGCTCTGTGGTTTTCTTCTTCTTCTTCTTCACTTAGATTTATTCATTGCTTGAATAAATCATGTCTTCAGCCCTGGATCAGCTCTGTAACTCTAACCATGTTCTTGCTCTGTGTTAACTCTCTTTATTCGAACAAAATAGATCTGAGTCATTTTCACCGTTTCTCTTTCACAATCTCTTTTTATTATCCATTCGTCAACTGCACCTGAAGACTTCTGAGATATAACATCTTTTCTGACTTGTTCTATTCTTCTCCTGAACTTCTTATGTGACTAAGTAACCTTCATCTCCTTTGTTCTGCATTTGTCTTGTGATTAATCATGTATTGGTTCACTCTCTTATTTGATCATTAAACCAGTATTTACGTTAACACACATATCTTGATCATCTGTGTTCATGTGTTTGCATTTGTCTCTGCTTCTTCTTGGAATGGAACATGTCTATAGGCCTGTTCTATACTTCATGTGCTACTTGCTTTTTTAGGCCTTTTTCATTGTCTGTAACCTCTGCTTTATCTCAACCAGCTGTCTAGCTTTGTTCAGTTACTTTGCAATTATCACATGTATCTAGACCTGATTTTCTTTACATTGTAGGTTCACTTTGTGTTTCACTTTATCAATCCTCAAAATCCCATACTGGCTTTATGCCAACAAATTCTCCCTTTCTAATGATGACAAACCCTGTACTCTTTACACCTTGTGCAAGCTATTCCAAACAACTCATAGCCCATTATTTACTTAAGATTAAACCATGTTAGCATAGCGTATGAGTCATAAAGAAAGTAAGCACAGTTAATTAATCTTCCCCATTTTGGATTCATTAAAAGGTTAGTCTCAAAAGCATTCAAGCATTTTGTTTCAATATTGAACTCAAGGCCACTGTAGCTATCACATATGCACAAAATAGCAGAATCATTGGTTCAATTAAAAATAAAAACATTTGAATCACATAATTGAGGCACATATTTTGAATCATAGAATTCCATTAACTTCTACAAGTACACTTTCAGTCCCTTGGTTACAACCATACATAACAGATCATTTGGATTTAGACTTGAGACCTAGATACTAAGACTATTACATGGATAAAAGTAGAGAGAACTTGGTCATTGTCTAGTGACTGTGACCTTTATGGATGTTCTACTCTAGGCTAGTTTCGATGGAACCCTATCTAGGAAGTGTGGGGAGCTTTTACTATAAGGGATGTATATATCATTCTTTTTTTCTTCCTATGTTCACCATCTGAATTAACCCTTCCTTAGGCAGAGCCATCATCTTCATCTACCCTTTTTCGCCAAGAAGACCCACTATCCTTTTTCTATAAGTTTTGCCCGTGAGGACCAAGATCCGGATTGCTCTTCTTTCCCAGATAGTTGGGGTTTCTTCTTTGTTACCTCCTTTGTTATTTCTTCAAGATCCTTTATGCCTTCATTGTTCATGTTTTCCAATAGACCCAAGGCCTTAGTTTGGGATGAGCTTGCAGTGTGAAGAAACTCATCTTCTTGAGTAGATGTTGCTTCTCTGATTTTCCTCTTGCTCGTCTCTGTTTTGGGAATTTTGAAGATTCCCCCTTTCTATATGCTCTATTGTTTTTTCTTTTTCCTTCTACCCTTCCAGTTGGTGCATATATTCGAATTACAGGAAAAAGAGGGTTTATGAGAGTGAAATGGAGGGTATAATCGGAGTTAGTGGAATTAGAGTAATGTATGGAAGGGAATGATTTATCAGAACTAGAAGAAGAATAAGATATTTTTTTCGATTTGGTTTTGTTGTGGAGGAGGGTTTTATGAGTGAGACTTAGAAGGCTTGGTGATTGGTTTAAGTAGCCGGAGAAGGAGAGATAAAGTGTTGTGAAAAGGAAGTTGAGAAGTCCCTTTTTCGAAAGTAGGATATTGATTGTAGTAGATTTTCAAGAAGGTCATCATGACTCACTCTTCTCAATACACTTAATGATTGCTAATATTTTGACTAGGGAATTACAAATATGTTGTTCAATTTATTCCTTGATATGTATGTATAATCGATTTCCAAGGAAGGAACACATTCCTAAAACGTCAATGGCTGACCCTGCGCAAATTTTGATTTAGGTCCAGTTTCTGTGATAGTCATAATGTTTGTACCTTTAAGAGCTCATGAAACTGTTATTACATAGGACATATAGTTAAATGTACCTGAATGAGTAGAATATTTCTATTTACTTGCAAACTCATATTGTCTGAGACAACTTTCCTAGCAAAATATTTTAGGAATCGTATGTGTAGCTTTAATCATCCTCAGTACTAACAGGAATCTTTCGTTTCTAAGCTAATTGAGAACAATCTTTAACACAATCAGCCAGGATAGTATAAGCACATTTTTGCACCTGTGGGATCACACAGAATAATTGTGTACCCAACACCTTTATCTATTGCCGCAATATCAATCACAATATAATTGTCTAACCACCTGTGTTTTCTCTTTTCAAGAGACATACTTGTTGCAATCCACTGATATTGTTCTTCATTTGATGATTCAGCACTAATAAATTCATTGTTACATTCTACTGGATCAAGTTGAACTACTTGTTCTAGTTGTCCGTCTTCAGTAATCCTGATTACCTTGCCATTTTTAAAGATCTTCCACTTTCTGATGTTGTACCCTGAGCTTGATCTTGTGGTGGTTGCTTTTTATGTTCCACATGTGTCTGTGCAGTATATTCCTTTCAGTGATAGACCAGGTTCATCTACTTGTTCCACCCAAGATTCCCCTTATCTGATAGCTTTTTTGTTTTAGGCAGACAAAGTATACTCCTTTTGCAGCTATTTTCTTTTTCCTCTATTATGAGAGGGAGCAGAATTAACGTTGTAAGTTCTTTTATGACTTGAGAAAGCACTATGCATTGTCATTATAGCTTGCTCTTCTACTCGTCCTGCCTGCAACAACAATCAAGGGTTAGTTTTAGGCACCTAAGAAAGCGTGGGTCTCTTTTCTTTGGCCATTGGATGGATCAGTTCTTTCTTTATCCATTCAGGCAAAACCCAAGTGAACCTGTTTCCAACACCAGTTGTATCCTTCTTGTTTGGCTTGGTGTTTCTATTTGTAATTTTTAGATTGTTCACCTCGTAGCTCAAGTGCATTGGACATTCGATCTTACAATGTCCCATTTTACCACACAGAGTGCACACCTCCTTTTTTGATACTTTATGTTTAACAATTTTGTCAAATCCCAATCTTGTAGTCACGTTATGTGTTTGAATTGTGATATTTGAGAGTAATTAAGATGCTTGAGTCCAACGATTTCTCTTTCAAGATCATGCTCCGTTCTAAGCAGTTTTGTGCTAATATCTTTAAATTTTTCCATGTCTCGGTGCAGCTCCCTTTTTACTCTTTTCAAATCAGCCTCAATCCTAAGTTGCTCATCATTCAAGATTCACTTTACTGATTTAAATGTCAGCTTCAGAACCTCGAATTGAAGAGCAAAGACTGATGAACCAAGTTGAGCAACCTATTCTTTCAACGATCAGTTCTCCTTTTCGGCTTTGTTTTTATTATCTTCACTTCTCATTAGTTGAACCTTTAAGCTCGCAACTTCATAGAGTGACTCAACCCTTTCTGTGTGTCACGATCCAACCCGCCATGACTGGCACCCACGCTAACTCCTAGTAGGCGAACCAACACATCTAACCATCTACTCATTCAAAGTCCATTTTTATTTATCCAATTCATAGCAAAATAAACACAAGATTAACCAAAAGTAGTCTTGCTAATAAAACAATAATGGAAATGCGGATGTCCTAACTATTATAGCCCCAAAATCCGAAAGTCACCGTACAAGGACTGTAATCTGAAACATGTCTAAGAAATGTATACTGTCTGAAATAAATAAACATCAATGTCTGGAATGTAAATAGAGATTAGATAAGGAAGATCTTCAGGCGGCCTGGCATGGATAGAAGTTCACCCCCAATCTGTTAGCAAATGGCCTCAACGCTAAATGTGAGGTCGGGTAGCATTCTCTAGATCACAATCTACACTCGAAAGAATGCAGCAAGGTAGTATCAGTACAAACACTATGTACCGGTAGATATCATAGGTCGACTAAGATTAGTATCATGAATGAATCATAAAATCAATAAAATAGACAGATCAGTCAACAACACATAATCAAATAGCCAACACCAAGTCAATCAATGATATTAACAATCAAGTCAAGCAATGATCTTAATAATTAAACCAAGGAGAGAAAGTAATGAAATAAACCTCCCCATAACATTCTCACTCACTCAGTGTTATATCCCGTATTTTGTACATTTGGATAATTCAAGATGATTGCAAGAAGTTAAGGACAAGGCTATATTTTGATCTTGTTTAATATATAAGTTGTTCATGAAAATATTGATGTGGAAATATTGAGGAAGGCTAAGGGAAAAGTTGGAAATTAGGAAAATAGTTTTTCAGGAATCACAAAAATTGGTCATGAAATAAAATAGGCTTGAAACAAAAAAAAAAAATTGGGCTTGAGAAAAATGGCCAAGGTGGCCGGCCATGGTAATGGGCCAAGGCCCATATGAGAGTTCATTTTATGCTATTAAAAGATGACAAAGTCATCTTCAACACTAGAAAATTCAAGAAGCCTTGAGAAAAAAAAGGGCCATTCCATTCGGCCAAGAAGACCAAGAATCTTGCTCAAAAAAAATTATTTCTCCTAGTATTCCTACTAATTTGAAGGTCCTCTTTAATGTGGTATAATTGTTGGAGCAAGAAAACCACTTATTGTTGCAAATTCACAACCCTAGCCAAGTGAGAAGTTGAAGGAAAAAGGTAAGATTTAATCCTCTTTTTATATGTTATGGATGGTTGTGTATGTTGTAGTATGTGCAAATGGGTGAAATTCATGAAAATATGGACATATAGTTGTGCCCGTGTGTGTTGTGTAGGATTAAGGGGCCAATTTTACTTAGTATTTTGGTTGTTGTTGTTATGGATTCCATGTTGATAATGAAAGTTTAATGATCCTAGTGAAGTTGTAATGGTTGGAGACTTGTTTTAGAAGTTAATGTGAATTGAATATAGTGTTCTTGTATTTATGGAAGGTAATGTTGTTAGTGTGAATTGTTGGTGTAATTCGTGAAGTTGAAAGAAAGAAATGTGTTGTCATTGTTCTTGTTGAGTTTGGAAGATTTCAGGTAGTGTGTTGGTTTGGCCGTTTGAAATGTCGAGCGGATTGTTTGAAGCGTTCTTGAATATTGTTTGAATGGTTTCGGATTAGTACTTGAATATGTAAGCAAATATGAATTGAACTTAAATGAAATGTCGTTGAGGTTTGTAGAAAGAAGTTGCTAATGTTAGTATGCATTTTGGATCGATTGTGGATATTGTTAGAATAATTGTTGGTATTGTTGTTGATATTTTGGCCGAGTTAAATTCTCGGATTTTATTGTTGTATTTTTGGCCGAGTTGAATTCTCGGGGTTGTTGAATTTACAGGGGAAATGCTGCCGAAATTTCTGTAAATAAAGTCTTGGTTTGGAATTGGACTCCTAAGTGTTTATGGCTAATGTTTGGTGTGTACGAATATTGTTGTAGAGCTTGCGAGCCAAAGACTCAAATTTGGATTAGCGTAGAAAGCGGGCAAGGTATGTAAGGCTTACCCTTTCTTTCTTTTGGCATGATCTTTATGAAACAAGTAAATGACGCATATGTATGATTCCAAAGAGATTCGTAATCTTAGAGCCACTAGGATGGCTAATATTTTTTATCTCCATAAGCCGCTTCATATGGTTTCGATACGTATCCATGATTCCAAAGCTCTATTTGATAAGTTTCCGCGTTTGTCTACGATTCTTATTGGCCTATTGATATGAGTATACTTACTATGGTTAAGATTATTGCATAAATGGATAATGAGCCAAGTAGAAGAGTTTATGTTTTTAAAATGGTTCTGTAAGTTTTAATGTTTCTAACTTTTGCATATAGTCTTGGATCGGGCCGAACGTTCCTCGGCAGTAAAATATTATATTTATGGATCGGGCTGCACGTTCCGCAACAATACACTGTTTGATGTTCGATGAGTATGCATGCATGAATCTATTATATGTATATATGATATATGATGGCGGCATATTGATTAGATCCATAATGATATTCGAAAGGTACCTAACATGATTGTTACTTGATTTTCCAAGAAATGGCTTTTGAAACGTTTGTAGAAAGTTCTGTACTTCAAATGCTCATAACTTTCTTATACTAAATCCGATTGATCCGAAACTTGTTCTGAGCCTACAGGTATCGGTAAGTATACTTGTCTATCGAGTCTTGATTTGTGTGCATATGGTTTTGCACTATTCTGTTCGTGCAAGCCTCAGTATGTCCTTCACTGAGCCCGGGCCAGGATATGTTCTCGTACGAACTTCTCTGCATTATTCACCGCGTCCCTCTCACTTGCGGGCCGGGGCACGTTATATATGATATGACGACATGATAATATGATGATGGGGCGGTGGCCAGGATGGCATATGATGATTCTATTCACCGCGTCCCGCAAAAGAGGGCCGGGGCACGTTATATGCATACATGATATATGATTTACCGCGTCCCTCGCTGGAGGGCCGAGGCACGTTACATGCATATATGATACACGACATTGGCATACATGATATATGATTCACCGCGTCCCTCACTAGAGGGCCGGGGCACGTTATATGCATACATGATATATGATTTACCGCGTCCCTCACTGGAGGGCCGGGACACATTATATGCATATGTGGTATATGATTCTGACATGCATGGTCCGTGTTTGGAAAGTAAGCTCTTTTGGCACTCTGGATGATTCACTTATTTTCTGTATTTCTTCTGACATACGACATCGACATATATGATTTGTGTCTGGAAGGTAAACATTTTGGTATTCTGGATAAGTGTACTTACTCTGGTACTGGTTGTTTCAGTTATGGTTCTGTCTTCTGTATTTCATGCCTTACATACTCAGAACATATTCCGTACTGACCCCCTTTCTTCGGGGGTTGCATTTCATGCCCGCAGGTACAGACGCTCACGCGTGTGATCCGACAACTTAGGTCTTCTATCCTGCTGCTTTGGAGTGCTCCTTTGGTCCGGAGCCCACACTTTTGGTACAGATTTTTCCGTTGTATATATTTATGTGTATATGACTATTCAGGGGTACGGCGGGGCCCTGTCCCGTCATATGATTTTGTTGTCTTTGTTAGAGGCCTGTAGACATGTATGTGGGTCATGGGTCGTTATGATTCGGTTATGTCTGTGTAGTTTGCGTCTAAGCGGCTCCAGTTGCCATGACAGCCTTAACGGTTGGTGCGTGTGTATATATATATACATATGTTTTTGGGCGATATGTTTTACGACGGCCTCGGCGGCCTCTGTACGATATGTTTGTTATATGTGACCGCTTAAGACTATGTCCGATCTTAGCATTTATATAAACTAATATATGTTGGAAATGGATAAGTTATAGATATGTCAATCTGTTAGGTAAGTGTGTATGGGTGTCCAGTTCGGGCACTAGTCACGGCCTACGGGGTTGGGTCGTGACACTCAGCCACTGATCACTCATGTACATAGATGCTAATTGGTGCCTTTTCCCAATAGCCATGACCTGCAGGGGACCCATGGTGTCCATGTACCACTCATTCCGGAATGAACCTCGGACCACAAGCTCACAACTAGGGCACATCTTCACCCCCTGTAAAATGTGCCATTTCATATCTAGGCAACATCCTCACCCCCGGTCAAATGTGCCTTTTCATATAAATATATTTATTGTCACATCACTTTCAATGATCGATTACTAATTAGTATCTCAATTTCCTCAAGAAGATCATATTAACGTCTCACCACAATTTTCATCAAAATATAGATCACAACACATTGAATATTGGCGTTAAGCCCACATTATCTCTCAATCAATAACATATATAAATTCCAACCATAGATTTTGCCCGAAGACTAGACATGCTTTCTCCTATCAATCTCATAACACATACAATCAACTAATCAAATTCTAACTCAAGTAGACCGTAACCTACCTCAATTGCAGAGCTGGAACAATGCGAATAAATCTGCTATAGCCTTTCCTACCGTAATGCCTCAGAACGCTCAAAGTCTAGCAATTAAGATGCTAACTAAGTCACAGACACTCTAGACAACAATATCAATACAAAAAACACCCTTCCACCTTACCCCTTTCTAATGGGTGAATGATTACTATGTGTAGATCACACTAACATTGGCCTTAGCAACCATAACTATCAATTTATAAGGTTATTCAATCAAGTTATCTCTTACAAGTAGTTTCTATGGTCAAGCTACCATTTTTATGAAACCCTAAGTCTCAAATCACTTAGTTCATGCCTCTAATGGTTCAATTCTTGATTAGAAAGTGATAACCGAAGACTTTAGATGATAATCACACAATAATACTCATAACCCACCAACTATTGAAGGTCTATTAAGTTCTAGGGTTACTATTCTCAATTCACCATTGTAGAACCATTGGAATGATGTCAATCTTAGAGATGAAAGCGCAATGAAGGAAGGAATGGTTGAGACTTACCTCTCAAAAATATTCTTGCCCTAGCTTTAGAATTTCGCCCTAGGTACTTCTTTGAAACTATTTTGGAGTTTTATGAATAAAGAATTCAGAACTCAGTGTTTAAAATCGGGGATTCTGTCCCCGCCGACTGTTGCGGCGGTCATTGCGTCGTTGCAGCGGTCTCCCTATAGCAGGCAATTTCCCGTAGTGGCAAACTTAACCAAAAACTCTCCTCCGCTGTGGCGGGCATGGTTCCGCTATAATGCCAGCGCTATAGCGGTCTAGGGCCCGCCATAGCAGACACACCCAAATCCCGTCTGAACACGATGACGAGAGGTCCGCCGCTACAGCGGTCCTGCCGCAGCGGTACCACTGAGCCAGTAAGCTCGCTAATTCTTACCGTTTTTCACTCTACCACCCAACACTTCATCCAAGGCCTCACAAACAAAACAAAACATGCACATTAATGTAAAAACACCATACGGACCAACCCGTGGCCTTGAAATCCCCAATGGTGGTCTAATTTCATACATCACCCCCCCAATGGACTCAACACAACCAAATAATAATCACAAAAAAGCCGAATTTCTAGTTCTTAGACTTCAACATTTGAGTTTTTATTAGCTCGTTCTACCCTTGGAAGGGTTCTATTTGGTAGGGTAATCCTAGATTTTCTACAATGACCGGGAGGGTCGTTACATCAGATGCCAATTAAAACACCATTCGTCCCCGAACGGACAAGGATGAGGAATCTTGGAAAAGGTACCTGTCTTGGCGAAAAGTTGAGGATACTTGCTACGCATATCCGATTCTATTTCCCAAGTAGCTTCCTCAACTGGGCGATTCTTCCACTGAACTTTCACGAAGGCTATTTCTTTCGACCTCAACTTACTAACTTCTCTATCTAAGATAGCAATGGGATTTTCCTCATAAGTCAAGTTCTAATCTAGTAAAATCGAATCCCAACGAATTATGTACGAACCATCGCCGTGATACTTCTTCAGTATCGAAACGTGAAATACCGGATGAACGTCTGATAAGCCCGGAGGTAAAGCCAACTCATGCGCTACCTCCCCCACATGCTTGAGAATCTCGAATGGCCCAATGAATCTTAGGCTAAGCTTGCCTCTCTTCCCAAACCTCATCACACCCTTCATGGGTGAAACCTTCAACAAAACGTTCAGTCCGCATACTCTTTTTGCCTACTCTGTGCTACCGAAAGCTTAGCCTGAATCACCTTTACCTTCTCTAAGGACTCTCTCAGAAGGTCGGTACTCCAGGTCTCACCTCAAACGCATCGAACCAGCCAATAGGAGACCTACACTTCTCCCATACAATGCCTCAAATGGAGCCATGTCGATGCTCGAGTGGTAGCTATTATAATATGCGAACTCTGCCAATGGTAAAAACTGATCCCAGTGACCACCAAAATATATCATATAAGCTCGAAGCATATCCTCAAGAATCTAAATTGTCCGCTCGGGCTGCTCGTCAATCTGAGGGTGGAAAGTTATACTAAGGTCTAACCTAGTACCCAACTCCTCATGCAGATGCTTCCAAAATTGAGATGTAAACATTGTGTCCCTATCAGACACGATGGAAATAGGAACTCCATGTAGTCTAACAACCTCACGAATGTAGATCTTGGCTAATTTATCAGTGTCATAAGTTATCCGAACCGGAATAAAGTGAGCAAAGTTAGTCAACCTGTCAATATAACCCATAAAGAATTAAACTTCCCCAACGACTTCAGAAGACCAACTACGAAATCCATAGTTATTCTTTCCCACTTCCACTCAGGAATGGGCATCCTTTGAAGTGTACCCCTAGGTTTCTGATGTTCATACTTCATCTGTTGGCAATTCAAACATTGAGAAACAAGCTTCATTATGTCACGCTTTATCCTGGCCCACAAGTAATATTGCCTCAGGTCTCGATACATCTTAGTAGTCAGGATCAATTGAATACCTCGAACTGTGAGCCTCTACTAGAATAGCCATGATCAAATCACACACACGTGGCACGCAAACTCGCCACTTAATTCGTAACACCCCCTCTCCGACGATAACGGCCTCTTTGGCCACACTACACAACACATTGTCACAGATTTTACACAACTTAACATCCTCAAACTGCTTAGCCTTAATCTGTTCCAGAAAAGATGACCGGGCCTCAACACAAGCCAACACTCTGCTCGTAATAAAAATATCCAGCCTCATAAAATTATTAGCCAGAGTCTGAACCTCTCTAGCTAACGGACGCTCCAAAGAGATCAAACGAGCCAGAATTCCTATACTAGCTGACTTCCTGCTTAACACATCGGCCACCACATTTTCCTTACTAGGATGGTATAGAATGGTGATGTCATAATCCTTCAGCAGTTCCATCCATCTCCGCTGCCTAGAGTTTAGATTCCTCTGGATGAACACATGCTGCAAGCTGCAATGGTCAGTGTACACCTCACAATGGACACCATACAAGTAGTGCCTCCAAATTTTAAGCGAAAACACCACTGCTGCCAATTCTAAGTCATGAGTAGGATAGTTCTTCTCATGCCCTTTCAACTATCTAAAATCGTAAGCAATCACCTTCTTTTCCTGCATCAAAACAGCACCCAAACCAGAGCGTGAAGCATCACAATACACAACAAAATTCTTTCCCTCCACGGGCAATACTAGAATAGGGACTGTCATCAACAAGGTCTTGAGCTTTTGAAAGCTCTCCTTACACTCGTCAGACCACTAAAACGAAACCTTTTTCTAAGTCAAACAGTTCGAATGAGAAGAAATAGAGGCAAACCCCTTCACGAACCGACGATAATAGCTAGCCAGACCCACGAAACTACGAATTTTGATCACTGATGTGGGCTAGCCTATTTCCTGACTGCCTGAGTTTTATGTGGATCCACCATAATACCCTCTTTCGAATTACATGCCCAAAAAAGGACACAAAAGATAACCAAAATTCACACTTGGAGAACTTAGCATACAACTTCTTCTCTCGCAATAACCCAAGAGAAATCTTCAAGTTTTTCTCATGCTCCTCCCTACTTCAAGAATACACCCGTATGTCATCAATGAACACTATCACAAAGGAATCTAAATAGAGCTTAAACACACTGTTCATCAAATCCACAAACGTAGCTGGGGCATTAGTAAGCCCGAAGGACATAACCAAGAACTCATAGTGTCCATACCTGGTCCTGAAGGATGTCTTAGGAACATCTTCTGCCTGAATCTTTAACCAGTGATACCGTGACCTTAAGTTAATTTTAGAGAACACAGAAGCTCACTGTAGCTGATCAAACAAATAATCAATACAGGGGATGAGATACTTGTTTCGGATAGTAACCTTATTCAGCTGACGATAATCAATACACATACGCATAGACCCGTCCTTCTTTTTAACAAACAACACGGGAGCACCCCAAGGAAAGGCACTCGAGCGAATAAACCCCTTACTCAAAAGATCTTGCAATTGCTCTTTCAATTCCCTAAATTATGCTGGCGCCATCCTATAGGGTGGGATAAAGATAGGATGAGTCCTTAGGTCTAAGTCAATCCGGAAGTCGATGTCACGGTCAAGTGGCATACTTGGCAAGTCCGCGGGGAACATATCTACAAACACTCATACTACTGGGACTGAATCAATAGGAGGAGTATCCGTGCTTGTATCACGGATATGTGCCAAATAAGCTAAACAACCCTTCTCTACTAGCATCTTCGCACGAATGAAGGACATAACTTTTTTAGAGAGGGGATTAAGGTTACCTTTCCACTCAAGCCGAGGTACCCCGGGCATAGCTAAAGTAACTATTTTTTGAGCGACAATTTAGAATGGCATAATGCGAGGACAACCAACTCATGCCCAAGATGACATCAAAGTCTACTGTATCTAGGATCATTAAATCTGGCCAAGTACTATAGCCCATAAATGTAATCGCGCAAGAATAGTAGACTTTATCTACCACCACTGAATCCCCGATTGGAGTAGATAGATGGATAGGAGCATCAAGAGTATCACAAATCATATTCAAACCCACAGTAAAATATGAAGACACGTATGAAAAAGTAGAACCTGGTTCAAATAAAACAGAAGTCATTCGGTCATAAACTAAGATGGTACTTGCAATGCATCGGAGGCCTTTGCCTCGGGTCTACCTGGTAAAGCGTAAAAGTGACCGCGCCCTTCTATAGCATGTGAACAATTGTGATTACCCTGCCAAGTCTGAGCCCCGCCCCTGCTGGGCTGCTGTCCACCTCTAAGGACCGTCTGCCTGAGGACCGCCTCGGTTAGGCTGGGCGCCACCTCACCCCGTGGTGTGGCCCCTGCCCTTCTTGTGTACGGTATTTTCCTAGTGCAAATGGAGCTCGGGAAGCCTGATACTGAACCCCTTAACCACCCTATCTTAGTCTGGGGAAAAACCTCTTAAAATGCCCAAGTTCACCACACTTGAAGCATGAACGGCCCAGCGTAGGTCACTGAACAGAAGCTGATGAAGCAGTGTAGCCCCCATCCTGACCTGAAGAATGATAATTGGCCCCTGATGGGCCCCCTACAGACACCTGCATAGCGGAGTGAACTGGACTCCCTGAATACATCGGAGAACTCTGGCCCCTAGAGAAGGAGTTGCAACTTTCACCCTTTCGGGCCTTTTACTTTGCCTGCTTTGTATAACCCTCCTGTCTAATCCCCTCAACAATATGGGCATGTTCCACTACCTCCTGAAATGAAGCCCCAGTGGCTACAAGTTGAAGATCTGATAGTTGAAGTCGAGTGTTCAATCCTTTCATAAAATGTTTGATCCTCTCCTCCTCAGTGGGCAGCAACTGAAGAGCATATCATGACAAAGAGTGAAAACAGGACTCATAAACAGCAACAGACGAGTTCCCTTGATCAATATTAGCAAACTCATTCTTCTTTCTGTCCCTCAAAGTACGCGAGACATACTTCTCTAGAAATACTGAATAGAACTGAACCCAAGTCAACGGAGGTGACCTAGCTGGCCTGTACTCCACATATGCCCTCCACCACAATTTGGCATCACCCAAGAACTGAAAAGTCACAAATTCAACACCATACTTGTTCACCGCCCCCATCTTATGGAGCCTCTCATGACAATTTATGATGAACTCGTACGCATCCTCTGACTCTGTGCATAGAAAACTGGAGGCTTCATCTTAGTGAACCTCCAAAATAAACCATGCTCCTCACCGGTTATCACCTGCCCTACAACTGGCCTCTGAAACACCTCGAAACCTGAAAATTCATCCAAGCGAGGAGCCACGGGGAAGGCATGCTGAACTCCCGGAGCCTGAAATCTATCCGGACCTAGGCTACTGTCCCTGCACCCCAACCTGCTAGAATGGACGGTATTGCTCCGGTTTGTGCCAACCCATGTAACCAGTTCAGCACCTGAGCCATAGCATCTGGTAAACCTAGAGCAGCTGGAGCCCCTGGCAGAGCTGGCACTGCCGCTGGCTGAGCTGGTGCGGCTGTATCTCCCACGGCAACATTAGGAGCCACTGGAGGTAGGGGATCAACTGCTGGGACTCCGTCCCCAGCCGGTGCTGCCCTCTACATGCTCTTTTACCTCTACCTCTGCCTCTGGTTGCTGCCGCGCGTGTTCTTGCCATCTGGGAGAGAATAAAGGATAGTCAGATACCAATTTGAATTATCCAGGTACCAATTGGAATCAAGTATCACGAAAGAAAGAAAGAAAGAACGAAAGAAAGAAAGAAAGAAAAGGGAATTTTCGTAGTGTCCGGTAGCCTCTCGAAGATAAGTACAGACGTCTCCGTACCGATCCGCAAAACTCTACTAGACATGTCCTTGTATGACGAGATTGAAGAGCCTAAGGCTCTGATACCAACTCTTTCACGATCCAACCCACCATGACCGGAACCCATGCTAACTCCTAGTGGGCGAACCAACACGCCTAACCATCTACTCATTCAAAGTCCATTTTATTTGTCTAATTCATTGCGAAATAAACACAAGATTAATCAAAAGTAGTCATGACAATAAAAAAATAATGGAAATGCGAAAGTCCTATGTCACACCCAACCCTAGGTAAGGCGTGATTGGCACCCGACACCTTACGGAAACCGAGCGAACCAACTTACAACTCACATCCTCTATGTCTCGAATGGCAAAAATAAGATCAAGAGGCTAAATATGAACATAATATCATGCGTAAGTAAATGTACAATAGACCCATGATTCCGACATTACTACTGTCACACTCTGACCAAGCTGTACACAGGAACTGTCTGCAAAGCCTCTATGAACATAATTGAGGTGTACAAGCTGGGACAGGGCCCCCGACGTACCCTTAACACACACACACACATATATATAGACTCAAACTCGGCAATGCTCTGGGAAGAAGTGGAGCCACCACTCGAGACCAGTACCTGAAGACAGCCTACGATGAAAGATCCTCGTCTCGTCTATCTACACTTGCGGGCATGAACGCAGCGTCCACAAGAAGGGACGTCAGTACGAACAATGTACTGAGTATGTAAGGCATGAATGGTAACACAGTAAGAGATACCAAACATGGAAAATAATATAGTGAACGTATGAAGATAAAGCAATATAAAAGAGATCAACCTGTTCCTCGGAATGCCCTTTTAAGGCGAATGTCGTGCATACTTAACTTTTAAAGAAACCCTTTTCCATATATATATATATATATATATCCATATATAATATCTTGTCCGGCCGTTGAGGTGCGGTAATATATATAGTATCTTGCCCGGCCACTAAGGCACGGTAATATATATAGCATCTTGCCTGGCCACTAAGGCGCAATATTATCTTGCCCGGCCATATAGGCGCGGTATTATCTTGCCCGGCCATATAGGCACGATGTTATCTTGCCCGCCCATATAGGCGCGGTGTTATCTTGCCCGACTATATAGGCGCGGTGTTATCCCCAGCTGATCAGTGGGATGCAATGCATACATACGTACATACATACATACACATTAAAAATACATAAACGAAATCAACATCATCATTAGCATTACCATCGTCACTATATCATTCCTTGAAGGATCAACCATCGTAAGATGAAATCGACGATGTCACAGGAGTCTCGAGAATCATGAACTTAGGTAGCATTGAAAATAGAATCGTTATCTTCGCTATATCTCACCTCGAAGGAATGAATGGCATGAAATGAGACCATCAAGGAAAAGTAAGATCAAAAGATACGTGGAATGGCTCAATAATCTCATAATGCGCTCAACTCATAGCTTCAGAGTTTCTAGAAGAGGACCATCATCATCGTCACAATCATCATATAACAGTTTTCATTTAACATCGTAAGAATCTTTAAGAGTCATAAACTTCTAGCTTTTGAAAACAAGGCGGTTATGGGAACATTTATCGAATCATAACATAAGAATCATGCCTTTGAAAGAAAAGGACGAGCCTTAACATACCTTTCGGTCGCCTTAGTCGTTCAACGTTTATCCTTCCAAGCTCGTAAATCTACATATAAACCATTCATACTATTATTAGGCTCAATGTCATACTCTCATCTTAAGCCTTCAATTTAATTTCGTTTAGAACTTGCTAAAATTCGGGCAGCACCTCCCCTGTTTATATGCCTACCCCGAAATCACAATCCAACAACCAACAACAATAACAAAAATACAACATCAATAACGTCATTTCCAACACCAATATATACCATAAAACAGCCCACACACTGTTTTCTAACTTTTAGAACTAACCAACTTACTATACACTTACTTAACGACTTTATCTCCGTAAATAAGCCTTAAATAATACCAAAAGAGAAAGATTCATACCTTTTTTGCTTGTTAAGACAGCAATATCCTCAATATCCACGCTAAAATCCACCGCAAAACAATACTAGAATTACAACCATGCGTTACCCGGACCTAAACCACCACTCCGCTACTTAAAAATTGCTCACTTTTGATTCCTTCACTTACTCTCTTCCAATTTCTGGAATTTTCTAGCAAAATCTGATGGAAAAAGAGGGTTATTACCCATTATATAGGGGCCAAATTCGGGGGGGGGGGGGGGATTTTACTGTAGCAAGTCAGTACTGTAGCACACGTTTCTGCTCTGTCAGCCGAACTTGTAACGTCCATAATTCTCTACTCCGATGTCCTATCGATAAGCAGCTTGTTGTGTTGGAAACTAGACTCGACGAACATCATTTTAGGCTTTTGTTTCACTTCAAAACACTTCATATGCTAAGAGATTTTCGTCCCCCAAGTTGGACCAAAATTTTCACACAAAACATTACCCATCCTTTCTCCAAAGTCGTACTACTCCATTTCTTCTACTCATTTCCTTATAAAAACATTCCGATATACCTTATATACATCCTTCACTCATTAAATATACTTAATAATGCTTGCTCTTTATATTCCAAAGTGGTTTTACTAAACCTTAACTCAACGTACTTATGTTTCAAATTTGATAGGTGCTCTTCGAAGATACGGGGTGTAACATCCTAACTATTACAACCCTAAAATCTGAAAGTCACCGTACAAGGACTCTAATCCGAAACATGTCTAAGGAATGTATACTGTCTGAAATAAATAAACATCAATATGCGGAATGGAAATAGACATTAGATAAGGAAGATCTTCTGGAGGCCTGGAATAGATGAAGCTTATCCTCAATCTGTCAGCAAATGGCCTGAACGCTAAATGTGAGGTCGGGTAGCAGTCTCTGGATCACAATTTGCACTCAAAAGAATGCAGCAAGGTAGTATCAGTACAAACACTATGTACCGGTAGATATCATAGGCAGAATAAGATTAGTATCATGCATGAATTATAAAATCAATAAAATAGGTAGAGCAGTCAACAACACATAATCAAATAGCCAACATCAAGTCAATCAATGATCTTAATAATTAAATCATGAAGAGCAAGTAATGAAATAAACCTCCCCATAACATTCTCACTCACTTAGCCTCTAATCACTCATGTACATACATGCTAATTGGTGCCTTTGCCCAATAGCCCTGACCTGCAGGTGACCTAGGGTGTCCATGTACCACTCGTTCTGAAATAAACCTCGGACCATGAGCTTACAACTAGGCCACATCCTCACCCCCTATCAAATGTGCCTTTTCATATAAATATATTTATTATCACATCACTTTTAATGATCGATTATCAATTAGTATCTCAATATCTTTAAGAAGATCATATTAACTTCTCACCACAATTGTCATCAAAATATAGATCACAACATAATGAATAATGGCGTTAAGCCCACATTATCTCTCAATCAATAACATATTGAAATTCCAACCACATATTATGCCCAAAGACTAGACATGTTTTCTCCTATCAATCTCATAACACATACAATCAACTAATCAAAGTATAACTTAAGTAGACCGTAACCTACCTCAACTACATATCTAAAACAATGTGAATCACTCTGCTATAGCCTTTCCTTTCCGTAATGCCTCAGAACGCTCAAAGTCTAGCAATTAAGATGCTAACTAAGTCACAGACACTCTAGTCAACAATATCAATACAATGAACACCCTTCCACCTTACCCTTTTCTAATGGGTGAATGATTAATAGGTGTAAATCATCCTAACATTGGAATTAACAACCATAACTATCAATTTATAAGGTTATTCAATCAAGTTATCTCTCACAAGCAGTTTCTATGGTCAAGCTACCATTTTTATGAAAACTAAGTCTCAAATCACTTAGTTCATGCCTCTAATGGTTCAATTCTAGATTAGAAAGTGACAGTCGAAGCCTTTAGATGATAATCGCATAATAATACTCATAACCCACCAACTATTGAAGGTCTATTAAGTTCTAGGGTTACTATTTTCAATTCACTATTGTAGACCCATTAGAATGATGACAACCTTAGAGATGAAAGCGCAATGAAGGAAGGAATGGTTGAGACTTACCACTCAAGAATAGTCTTGCCCTAGCTTTAGAATTTCGCCCTAGGTACTCCTTGGAAACTGTTTTGGGGTTTTATAAATAAAGAATTCGGAACTAAGTGTTTAAACCCGGGATTCTGTCCCCGTTGACCGCTGCGGCGGTCATTACGTCGTTGTAGCGGTCTCTCTTAGAATGATGACAATCTTAGAGATGAAAACGTAATGAAGGCAGGAATGGTTGAGACTTACCTCTCAAGAATATTCTTGCCCTAGCTTTAGAATTTCGCCCTAGGTACTTCTTGGAAACTATTTTGGAGTCTTATGAATAAAGAATTAGGAACTCAGTGTTTAAAACCAGGAATACTGTCCTCATAGACCGTTTCGGCGGTCATTACATCCGCTGTATGAGACCTAACCAAAAATCTCCTCCCCTATGGCGGGTATGGTTCTGCTATAGCGCCAGCGCTACAACGGTCCAGTGCCCGCCATAGCGGACACACCCAAATCCCGCCTGACCGCGGCGACAATAGGTCTGCCGCTACAGCGGTACCATTGAACCAGTAAGCTCGCCAATTCCTATAGTTTTTCACTCTACCATGCAACACTTCATCCAAGGCCTCACAAACAAAACAAAAACAACATGCACATTAATGTAAAAACACCATACAGACTCACCCATGGCCTCAAAATCCCAAATGGAGGTCTAATTTCCTACGTCACCCCATAATGGACTCAACACAACCAAATAATAATCACAAACAAGCCAAATTTCCAGTTCTTAGACTTCAACATTTGAGTTTTTATTAGCTTGTTGTACCCTTAAAAGGATTCTATTTGATAGGGTGATCCTAGATTTTTCATAACAACCGGGAGGGTCGTTACACTGTGCTCATCTCTTGTTATTCGTTCATTTGATCATTCATGAAGGACTTCATTTTTTTTTCTTTTGAGAACCTTACTAGCTTTTCTTTGAACTCATACAAGCTTATTTTGATGTCGTCCTCAGTGTCTGATCCTGAATAAACATCAGCCATAAGATTAGTGTGATCGGTTTCATCTTCAGAGTCTTCATCAGAACCCCAGGCTGCTATCATAGCTATTGTGGTTTCCTTGCTCTTGTTTGTCTCCTCTTTCTCCTTTTCTGCCCTCCTTCTTTTCTACTCTATTTCCAATTATGGACAATCCCTTATCATATGATCAGTATTTTTGCACTTGAAGCATCCACCAGCCTTCGCCCTATCAAAAATCATTCCCTTCCCAGAAGTAATATTTTTGCTCGATTGATTTTCCCTTTTTAGGAATTTCCTAAAATTTCTTGTAATCAGGTCCATGTCATCTTTATCTTTTCTATCTGTGGATTTGAGCGCTAGACCTTCCTGCGCTTGCTTCTCTAGCTTTAGCATTCTTCATGTCCATCTCATAGGTCTTTAGATTTCCTATTAGTTCGTCTACATAAATCACTTCTATATCTTTTGCTTCCCTGATAGCGATGAATTTTATCTTGATGGCTTTTGGCAGGGATAACAAGATTTTGTCTACTGAATCTTCAGTGGAGATGACCTTTCCAAGTGAAGTTAACTCATTCACAATAGAGGAATCTCGAGTGAACGACTCAGCAATTGTCTCTCCTGACTTTATCCTAAAATTTTAATAATCAGTAGAGAGCATAGCCTTTATAAATTTCCTTACTTGGCTGGTTTCTACATGAGTAGTCTTCAAGGCATCCCAGATCTGTTTTGCTGTTTTACATACAGAGATTCTATTGTATTCATCAGGTCCAAGACTACAGATTATAGGGTGTTTGGCCTTTACATTCTTTTTGAGAATCTTGTAGTCGCTTTCAACATATTCAGCCTTTTCTTTCTTTACCTCTGTTCTATCTTCTGACTTTTTTGTGGGATATTTAGGTCCCTCGATAACCCTGTCTCATAACTCATAATCCTCAGCTTGCAAGTGATCCTTCATGTGAGCCTACCAGTATTGATAATATTATCCATTGAGCAGCAGAGGCCATCTGGTTGATTGACCCTCAAAGTGTCCTGTAGGTGGTGCAACATTCATCATGATCTTCTCTTAAGGTGTTTGCCTCTTCAAAGAGAACCTGCTATGATACCACTTGTTAGGTTGCACAGCCTACTTCCTATCCTATGCGGTCTCCAATTTTTGTCTATATGATAGAACATGTTACTCTACCTATTCTATGCTAGCATTTTGCAGAATATAAATTACAGGTAAGTAAAGAACACAATGATTTTTACGTGGAAACCATCTGGCTCACAAGGACAATAAAAACCATGAACTACACCTCCGTAGAATTTTTCCAAACTCCACTACAATGGTGAGCATCGGTAAATTCAATTTACAACCTCTGTATCCTAGGAGCTAACCTCTAATCCCAATCTTACTAATCAACATCTGACTAGCAAGCAACCTTCAAATTGACCTCCAACTTGAAGTTGAACTTACAACATTTTTTTACCTACTTGACTACTTCTAATAAAGAGGATAAAGTACAACTAGATTTCCCAACCTAACACAAGTTTTCTATACTCAAGAACTGTAAAACATAAACTCTATTTGACAGTTTTTCTATCATCTTCTCGTACTAAGGACGCAAGCCTGAATTCTTGAATATTCTTGATATATCTTTCATCGCTCAATATTTTGAATTCTCTCTTTGTGGGTGCGCAAGCCTTGTTCTTAGTAAGAATTGGATATTTATAACATTGACTGCACAATAAGTCCCTAAACACAAACCCTATTCGAATAGGACCATGAGATGTAATAGGACTATAAGATTCTTGCCTTATTGAGTCTACTTCTAGTTCGTGTAGAAGTCTTACTTATCCCAACAAATATGGCAAGAAATCTACATACTTGACGCCAAGTCTTTACCATAAATCTGCAAATCTTAGTTGCTATAGGACTTGTGCTAGAACATGTTCACGAACCTGTTTCATCCACCTTGTTCGGCTTCTTCTAAATCTTTGTACTGTTTGAGATGAAACATGCTCATTAACCTATTTCATCATCCCCTTCTCATTCATTCGAGTGGCTCTATCTTGAGCCTGTTTTGTAATGAATGATAGAACATGTGAACAAACCTGCTTCATTTATCATGTGTTGCTCTGTGTCTGTCTTCTTCCTCACTTAGATTAATTCATAGCTTGAATAAATCATCTCTTCAACCTTATATTATCTTTATGACTCTAACCATGTTCTTGCTTTGTGTTGGAACATATATGCAAACCTGGTTTATGTGCTTTGTCTGTAGCTCTCTTTATTCGAACAAAATAGATCTGAGTCATTTTCACCGTTTCTACTTCATGATCTCTTCTTATGATCCATTCACCAACTGCACCTGAAGACTTTTGAGATAGAACATGCTTCCTGACTTGTTCTATTCTTCTCTTGAACTGCTCATGTGACTAAGTCACCTTCATCTATTTTGTTCTGCATCTATCTTGTGATTGATCATGTATTCGTACACTCTCTTGTCTGATCATTGCACCAGTATTTGCTTGACACATATATGTTGATCGTTCGTATTTATGTGTCTGTATTTTTCTCTGCTGCTTCTTTGGAATGGGACATGTCTATTGACCCATTCTCTACATCCTGTGCTGCTTGCTTTTTCAGTCCTTTTTCATTGTCTGGAACCTCTACTTTATCTCAACCAGCTGTCTAGCTTTGTTCAGTTACTTTTTAGTTATTCCATGTATCTTGTCCTGATTTTCTTTACATTGTAGCTTCACTTTGTCAATCATCAAAACCCCACACTGGCTTTATGCCAACACATCTTCGAGAGGCTATAGGACATTTAGGAAACTTCATTCTTTCATTCCTTTCATGCTAATTTGTCCAAGCTAAATTTCTGACTTCATGTTCTATTCTCTCACAGATAGTAAGGACACACGTGAATACGGCTAGAGACGAGGCACTGGCACCTGCTGCCAGAGCTGTGGCACATAGCAGGGGTCAGTGTAGGGGCTGTGGTAGGGGTAAATCCCATGGAGTAGCACCGTACAGAGGTTGGGCACCAGTGGCGGGTCAGACCCATGCTAGATCAGTGTCTCTCGAGTTGGAGATTAAGCATGAGGACGAGCCTAAGGAGGAGGAGAGACAGGGGCCAGCCCAGACTGAGATCATTGCTACACCATTCCTGTAGGATGCCATGATGTACATTCTGAGCTTACTTGAGGGTTTGATCTAGGCCAGGGCTTTGCAGGCTACACCAAATGGGTCACAGACTAGAGCTGGAGGACAAACTCCTGACTAGTTTCAGATTTTGGGGCCACAGCCTGTTGTCAATATGGCACCCCACATTGATGAGATCCCAGTACCACCTTTGGCTCCATGACCAGTCACTGGCCATTTATGAACTGAGATGAGCAGAAGATGTTGGATCAGTTCACCAGGATGAGTCCTCCTTGGTTCTATGGTACTCTCGAGGAGCATGCGTATGAGTTCATCATTGGTTGTCATGAGAGGCTCCATAAGTTGGGAGTAGTGGAGTCGCACGGAGTTGAGCATGATTCTTTTCAGTTGATTGGGATGCTAAACAGTGGTGGAGGTCTTACGCTGAGCGCCGACCAACTGGGTCGCCTCCTTTGACTTGTACTCGATTCTCTTAGGTATTTCTGGAGAAGTATGTTCCACGTAGCTTGAGAGACAGGAAGAGGGATGAGTTTGCCTTCTTGGAGCAGAGGGGGTTATCTATTGCAGAGTATGAGTCTCAGTTTCATGCTCTGGCTCATTACGCTATGTTGTTACTCCCCACCGAGGCAGAGAGAGTGAGGTGTTTTGTGAGGGGGCTGACCCTTCTACTACGATTGGCAACATTGCAGGTAGTAGCTTTTGGGGTTTCTTTTCTGGCAGTGGTGGATCATTCCAAGGAGGTTGAGTCAGTGAGGGTTCAGGTCTATGACAGGGGTGACGAAAGAGCGTTCGTAGATTCGGCAGTTTCAGTAGTTCCTCTTCTAGGAGTGGGGGACACTATGGCAGAGGCCATCAACACCACACCAATCGACCCATTCAGTCAACACTTCAGATTTCAGTAGGCGGTTCTTCAGGGCACAGTGAGTACCGTTCATGGCAGATATCTCGGGGTTCGTATTCCCGACACTCAAGCCGATGAGGGCATTCTGGGTCTTCAGTATCAGCTCAACAGCCCGCGACGGTCAGGATTTTCTATGAGTGTGGGGACCCAGGGCATGAAAGTGGCATCAATCTTGACCTTTAGGTAATATTATGTGATTCATGATGTGTATATATTCATTCCTTACTTCATGCCTCCGTTGACACATGTTACTGTGTATTTTGTACTTATCCATACATGTATATATTTATATGTTCATTGTGATGAGGCATTTATGAGATATGAGATGGCCCGCCGAGATCGGTAAAAAGGTAAGATTAATGTGTTTAAGCCCAAAGGGAAATGACTCAGGGTATGATGATATGAGTTGCGCAGAGATGATATAACCTGATATGATATGATTGATATGGTTCTCACCCAGTCTGAGGGTACATGCCGGATGGCATTGAGAGGTATATGGACCTCGCTAGTCCCCTATGGGTCAAGAATAGATGGAATGATCGCTAGCATATGTGTACCAGGTATGAGATTTGGCCAGTGGAGTGCATACATCCATTTATTCATTTAACTCCTTGCATTCTAACATGATTATTGGCTACCGTATTTTGGGTGGAACATGACTAAGGTTAAAGAGGTATTATCACGACCCAAATTCGGGTCCGTGCAGGCACCCACTTATTCCCACCTAATAGGCGAACCCTTCCCTTACCAATTAACATATTTAAGGAACAAATTGAAGAGAAATTCAACAATAAACCATTTTTCCTTCATAAATGTAAAAGGTATACAAGACATTACAACGTTTCCCAAAATTTGGTCTAAACTAGTACAAGAGATTCTAAGACTTGACGACAACTGAACTTGAAATACAAATAAACAAAAGTAATCGGAACAACCCTGTTGGAATGAGATTATAAAGTCTTCAAGATAGTCCTGACCAATCCGCGGGCTAGAATTCCACGAACTAAACCTGAAATAGATCTACACCCAAAAAAGGTGTAGTAAGTGCAGTATCAATACAACACTCATATTAGGCAGAAATAAGCAGAATAGGAAATCCTAAATGGATAAGTACGGTAGGCAGTAAATTAGGTAGAAATAACCAGAATAGGAAAGGGAAAAAGGGAAACTACACCAGCTTCTCAACCACAAGAATAACCAACTAAAACAACTCTAACATCACACCGTTACACTCACACTCCCTAAGGAATAATCTACCCACACCAACCATAATAAGGCAAGCTTCAATACAAACGAACCCAACCAAAAGTAGGCCTCGCCGCCATCTAACACTCACATACACTATCTTAACTTCCGCCACAAAACCAACGCTAGGCAACACTACCCTCACCCATAGGATGCACAAAAATCAAAATGCCACTAGGGCACACTTAAGGTCATGATTCCTTCACTACCCAGAAGTTAAGACTAAGCTAAAGTTCCAAGTCCAGTCTACCTACTCCTTAACCATTAACATGCCAGCAGATAACCCAAGCATCAAATAAAGTCCAAAATTATAATAGCGGTACCTATCCCAACCAGTAGCAGAGTCAGAATTTTTACTAAGGGGTGTCAAAATATAAAGAATTAAATTCATGAAGAAGCCAACGAGTGTCAATATGTAATATATATACATAAAAATAAAAAATTTACCTAACTACATAGTGTAATTTTCCGACGAAGGGGTGTCGGTTGACACCTCTCAACTACATATGGCTTCGCCACTAATCCCAACATCTCACCCAAAATCTCTAAAATTCTGGAACATAGCCATAATAATCACTATTATCACGCCCCAACTCAGGGAACGTGCGGGCACCTACTATTTCCCACCTCAGTAGGCGAACCCGTCCTTTATGCAATCAACCAACAATAATTAAATGAATGAAAAATCCAAGAATAATACGATAAGTCTGACATCATATATAAATACTACATCATATATAAATACTACATCATATATAAATACTAAGTGCGGAAGATAAACAAATCCCAAAATCTGATCTAGTCAGTACAAAAGCTACTAAACACTATTACAAGTTTGAATAGTCAATACATTAGCTGAAATACATATTGTCTCGAAATAGAAATGGGACAATAAAGAAGATAGAGTCTCGGGATACATGGATCATCAGTAGCTCACCCTCAGAACTCTAGGAACGTCGTCATGGGATCAGTCGTGAGGTGTGGAAGTCTTTCCAACAGTGTACTATGCACTCATAAAAGAGTACAACAAGGTAGAATCAATATAAAACATGGTACTGAGTAAGCATCATCGGCTGACAACAGCTAGATCACGCATACAAAATAGGAAACAGAAAGATAACCATGCTCATAGACAGATACACGTCAACAAGTACAAGTAGTATAATCAATTACCAAACGATGTCTCAAATATTACACAAGCCCAAACATAACCATAATAATCACCCAATAACTCAAATATCACCGAAGATCAATATAGAACCAACTGACAATAAGCACATGTAATGTGTATGAAAATGAAATGTAATGCAATGATATTCAGTGATACACACATGCTCCGGAGGGATGATGTCCACTGTCCGACAGTCATGACCCATGGGGGACCGCTAAGTCCATGTACCGCCATTCCGTATCACACAACCTAGAATGACTCATCCATCTATGCAATGATACACACATGCTCCGGGGGGACGATTTTACCATCCGACGGTCATGACCCCTGGGGGACCCGCGACATCCATGTATCTGTCATTCCGTATCACACAACCTAGAATGACGCCTCAACCTAAACTCTTCACTAGCCACTCCGTATCACACAGCATAAAGATGGCTACACGATATAATAATGTCATAAGAATTATACTTACCCCCCCCCCCCCCCCCCGTCTCATTTATCACTGTCGCATCAGTATCAAGATCACAATAATATAGCATGGATATGAGAATGTATGTCATGCAATAAGAGTATCGAATGCAACATATTCATTTCAGTAGTGCCACACGAGAACACCTATCACAATAACGACATTAACAATATCATATATTTTCTATCCTTTCCAACGACATCAACATATGATAAATATGGTCTCCAACTCATAAGGTCAATCACTAAGCATCCAGTCTAGAACCATGCAACATTCCATTATCTCTTTTAACATCGTTGGTACCAAGTTACAATTCAATATCAATAAACATATGAAATGAGTATGCATACTATGCATTAAATCATCATCAAAAGTAAGTCATAAGTAAAGTTCTCATCCAACTAGTCTCCCATGATACATAGAATCCACCAATTCATATAAGAAAATCCAAGCATAACCTAAGGATTCTACAGGCCATGAGCCCAAACACACAAGTCACACAACAATACCAATCCTAAGAATTCATCCCAAACTTCATACCCGAAGGTTCACATGATGTCTCCAGCAATTCCCTAGTACTACATATGAGTCGCTAATCGAAGTCTAACCAAAAGGTAAGCCATAACCTAACTGGAATGCCAAACAGGAATCCCAAACAATTCACGAAAGCGCCTTGCCCTTCCTCAATGCCTCCAAATACTTAAGGTCTATTTATAATGTAATCTAGATTGGAAATCATAAAGAACGGTACCCATATTGCTAGGCTTTCAATTAGGTCAACTTAAGCCTATGGGATTTGGGGAAACAGACCCACAAGGGAAAAATTGAAAATTCAAAAGTGAAACATGAAATTCAAGTCTAAGTGATCAATACCCACCAATCAATTTCGAAAACAACTTAATATTAAGCCAAAATCATATTTAAAGTGAAACCCTCAATTTTGGATATGAACCCTAACTCTCAAATTCATAAATTGGTTAGTAATAATGAATAAATCATGTTTATAAAGCTATTAGCTATAAATTCCATACTAATATAAGCTTATTCCGTCAACAAATCAATATTTGATAATCAAAAGTTCATTCAAGAAAGAAACCCCAAAAATCCTCTTTAATCCTTATGTTATTGGAAGACTCTAGCATGAAGTAGGGAGTTTCTAAGGTGGATTATGAATCATAAATAAAGGATAGGGTTAGATAAACTTACCCTAATGAAGAATCTTGAAGAACACCATAGAAATTTCCCAAATCCAAGCTCTCAAGATTGTGAGAAACCCCAAGGAAATAACAAGAACAAAAACGCCCAGTTGTCCGACCCAGATTTGGTGCTAAAATGATCCCAAAGCTCACTTTTAATAACTCCAATGAATACCTTGCAAAATTTCACTCAGGTTAGGCTTCTAAATCACCCCATTTGGCCTTAATATGAGTGAGATATAGTGGTTTCAATTTTTGGAAGAATGTAGAAGTTTAAGGACGATCTCAGGGGCAATTTCGTAATTTCTAGCACAAAACATCAAAAAAAATCTGCCAAGTCAATCTTTAGTAAAATGATCATAACTCCCTCATCCGATGGTTAAATGCGACGATTCTTGTTGCTCTAGTTCCAAATTACGATACGGATCTAACGGTACAATCGAAACACAAAACAAAGGTCGTTTGCTCAATATGATACCCTTTTTGCTCAAATCGATGTTGAAACCGAAACAAACATCATACAACCTAAACTCATCCAAAACTTATTGGAATGTAACCAAAATCCGTGGACAAGTAAAATCATCATACGAACTTGTTGGAACTTTCAAAGTATCGAAACGGGGTCATCTTGATCCGATGTTGATTGTGGTCCAATTCTTTAACTTAACTAGTTTCTCAACCAATGACCCAAATCACACCCGGACCCTTCGGAAACCAAACCAATGAGAATGTGATATGTATGCAAATGCAATGCAATGCAATACAATAATACACACACGTTTCGGGCGGACGATATCTGCGCTTCGACAGTCATGACCCATGGTGGACTGCCAATTCCATGTACCTGTTGTGGCGCACAGCCCAATCCAATAGTCAGTGTTGCGGAACGTGCAACCTCATCCCAGTCAGTGTTGCGGTACGTGCAACCCGATCCAAGTAAATATTGCGGCGCGCAACCCGATCCCAATATATATAAGAGCCAATGAGTAGATGCATGATAATAATGACAGCATGGATAAATGAATGAATTTTCGTGTCACACATGGACACATATCACAACAATGACCACGACATCAATATCATAACTTTCCTCTCCTTCCAACTAGTCTCCATAATGCATAGAACCCTCCAAATCCTATATTAAAAGCTAAGCAGGATTCCCAGAGTACTAACAGGGCACAAGACTGGACACATAAGGCCATGATATCACATAGAACACAACAAGGTGACAAGCCACAATCAACGGTACCAACCTAAGAATTTCACCCCAACATCTTGTGCACAGCAAAATTTTGACTGAACATAAGTTTTTACACCATTTTAGCGTTTAAGTATTTCTTTAAGGTTTAGTTAAATATTTTTAGTAATTCTTACTTTTTAAAATTGAAAACTACGAAAATAGAGCTACATTATAGGATATGTTTTGTCTTTATTTTCAAAAAAAATAATAATTATATTTTCTTCTAATTTAGATTTTAATAAATAAGTTAGTGATTTTAGTATTTTTCTTAGTTATATATTATTTTGGACTAACTATTTAGCATTTTATATTTTTTAATAGTGCCAAAACAATTAGTTAATATTTGTATTATAACATTTTAGTCATATCTTTGGAAAAAAGACAGTAAACAAAAAGACAAAAACAAAAGTTACTAAACTTATTAATTATCACTAAATATAGAAAAAAAACCTACCTCCACATGATTTCATTCCCCCATTACCCCAATTTAGGGCTGGGCATAAATACCGAAAACCGAAAAACCGAACTGAACCTAATTGAAACTTCAACAAACCGAATCGAACCGAACTAGTTTGGTTCAGTGTTTGGTGTCCACCGTCAAAAAATCGAAACCGAAATAGCCGAACAAAAGTTTGATAAAACCGAACCGAAAAACCAAATGCGCACCGAAATTTAATACATTACCCAAAAAAATTAAAATAGTCCAGACCCATTAAGTTTAAAGCAAAAAAAAACCCAATTGTAACAAGTCCTCTTTTGCATTTGTATCCATAATTTTCCACTTCAGTTAAGAAATTCAAATATCCTTAACAAAGGAAGGTAACTAGGATGTGTCTTTAGGATTAATGTATGTCCTTTATGTGTTTTCTTAATTATTCTTACGGTATGTATATAACACCTAATAATCCTATATCATGATTATAGTTTTCTATTCTTGTGTATCCTGTTTGTTTGATTTTGATTTCAATTTATCAGTTTTATGTTTTATTGCGTTTAAGAATACGAATTAGTGTCAATAGAATCGCTTCTAATATCATATAAAAAAAACGAATTGAAATACCGAAACCGAACCAAACCGAACTTTAAAAAACTGAAAGAACCGAACCGAATTAGTTTGGTTCGGTATTCGGTGTCCACCTTCAAAAAACCGAACCTGAAATAGCCAAATCGAAGTTTGATAAAACCGAACCGAAAAAACAAACGCCCACCCCTACCCCAATTCACATGCACAGAGCCTAACCAACACTATCAATAAAAACATGTTTGAACCAAAAACTCCATCACCTGCACTCGCGTCCTCATCCCATTAAAACTTTTCTTCCTAAAATATCTCAACCAGTGTTGCCCCTTTAACCCCCACTCCCTCACATCCTCCTCTCACATAACACACACACACGCGACACGCACACACGACACAGCCCACACAAAATATAAATACACACACAACACAGATACGTAGAAGATAGAACAGAAAAACACAACGTAGACAAAAAACAAAAACACAGAGAGAGCGCAAAAAAAAAAAAAAAAAAAAAAGAGTAAACGGAGAGAAAAAAAAAATACCTAGAGCAATTTAGGAGTTCCAAAAAGGTTTTATCCGAGTTCGAGATTTTTATTTGCGGTTTCGAGTTCATGGACCTAAAAGTTAGCTTTTGTTAACTTGGAAATCAGTAGATTGTAGCCATTTTCTTGTTGCGAATTAATCTAAGCAAAGGTAACACACAATTTTCTTGTATAGTTTAATGCCACAATTATGTGAGAATTGATTCCAATGTTATGAAGTTGTTAAGATTTCGTATATCTCTAATTAGTTAATTGTTCTTTGACGTTATAATATGAAGTATGTTTAGATTTTTGTATCGTTAAATTTACAATAAATCTCGTATGTTTCTTCAAGTTTTGCGCATAAAAGCGTAAAAAGTGATATTTTAGTTATGAATAGAAAGTTGCAAAGTTGTTATCCGAAACTGTGTATATATAGTCCTGTTAAAAAGTTATCATAAAAAATTTTTTAGTAGTTACGTGCCTGATTAGAGATATTTCATATGTTTGTTGTTTTATTTTTATTTAATCTAGGGCCACTGTAACTGATTAAGTAGTAACTTTTTATAATAGAATTGATACATTAGTTAACTGTGAACATACTTTATCACATCATTATTTTAAATATTAATTAATAGGTCCTCACTAGTTGATTAAGTGCTCCTTCATGTTTACAATAAAGGATTAATTTTTGTTAAGAAGCTGTCACACCCCATTTTAACCGGATTGAGGCGGAGTACAACATATTGGAGATTCCTATATGCTTTGTTTTAAGGAGTCGCCACCTAATTAATTTAACGGTGAATTAGGACACCTAAACGTTAACTAAGGTGAAGTTAAAACTAAACCTCTGTTAATAGTCTGCTTAACCAATGTGATTCTAGGTAAGGGTTCTATATTATCCTAAAGGGAAGGGGTTAGGCATCCTTTAGAATCCGTTAACTACGGTTATCCGGCCAAACTTAGGTTAATTAATTAATGCTAAATAAAATGCTTAAAATTTTAAGAAAAAAAGAGGGTAAAGAAATGTCTCTTTTTTAAGGAAAACTATAAGAATGTTGCTTTAAGATGAGATTTAGATAAAATATAATAATTTGCATAAAAGAAAATCTTAAATGCCATTTAAAATAAAACTTACAAAAGTTGCTAAGACTTTAAATAAAAATGCTGTTTAGAATGAAATTTATAGAAAATATAATAATTTACATAAAAGGAAACTTCCAATGCCATCTTAAAATAAACTTATAAATATTGCAAAGACTTTAAATAATAATACTATTTAAAGTAAGATTCGCATAAAATATATAAGTAGAAGAAAAACGCAAGTTTGTGCAACGCTTTAAAAAATATTTGAAACAACTCACATGATGAGGTATTAATTGATTTTTTTTTTTTGCAATTTAAGAGTGTTCGAGGTAGATCTTTGACCCTTGTCGAGAAGTTTGCTTGTCCTTCCCGACGTATTGCCCCAGTTCGCTGCCGAAGAAATAGTTCCACGTTGCGCTAAAAGCTCCTGCGAAACTAAAAACTAGATAAAAATAGTCAGTAAGAATAAATATTGAAATACAGCGATGCAAGCGCGGTGCAATACTGCTGCGAGCATATGCAGGGCATCAACAAAATAATAATAAAACAAGGCAGGTGCGGTGCAATGTCTTTATGCGGAGATTTAGAAAGGCGGTGCATGGCTCACGTGATATACGAAAGAGATGCAAGGGCGGTGCTCGGCTTTATGCAGAAAATTAAAAGGGCGGTGCATGGCCCAAGCAATATATGAAAGCGATGCAAAGGGCGGTGTACGGCTTTATGCATAAAATTTAAAGGTGGTGCTCAGTCTTATGCGGAAGTTTGAAAGGGCGGTTTATGGCCTAGGCAATATATGAAAGCGATGCAAAGGGCGGTGCACAACCCATGCATCATATGAAATGCGGTGCACAGCTTTATGCAGAAATTTAAAAGGGCGGTGCATGGCTTTATGCAGAAAATTAAAAGGGCGGTGCATGGCACAGGCAATATATGGAAACGATGCAAAGGGCGGTGCACAACCCATGCATCATATGAAAGGCGGTGCACAGCCTTATGCAGAGATTTAAAAGGGCGGTGCATGGCCCGGGCAATATATGAAAGCGATGCAAAAGGTGGTGCACAACCCATGCATCATATAAAAGGCGGTGCACAGCCTTAAATGTCCTATTAAAGGCGGACGAGCCTATAATGTCCAATTAAAGGCGGACGAGCCTAAAATGTCCAATTAAAGGCGGACGAGCCTAAAATGTCGGTGCTTTTGCGAACAATGATGTTGCGTCTTTGCAGGGCATTTGAAGGTGATAATGTAATGCAGGTGCGATGCGATGCGGCTGCGCATACACGGGGGCATTTGAAAATAATAAAGCCATGCAAGTGCGGTGCAATGCGGGCAATGATGCAGTGCTTTCATAGGGTATTTAGTGCATATGCAGCGCTTTGGTTCGCGTTGACTCTGAAATTTGGTTCTCGACGCTTTATGCTTCCAACTTTGTCTGGACTTGTAAACTCCGCCTATTTCTGAGTCTTGGCTAACTGGGACTGTGACGCACTGTGAAGAGCGTCCTTTTCCAAAGTTTCCTTTTGCCTGATGACTCTGTTGGCCATATACTCCTTCATTTTTCTCGATATCGCTTGCGATGATGCCCTAAAAAATTTGTCCCAGTTTTGGCGCAGGAGGATGTTGGGCTGCGATGACGCCTTTAAAATTTGTCCCAGTTTCTGGCACGGAAGGATATTGAGCTTTTCGCAGACGACGAATCCCACTGAGGGAATCCCACTGAGGGAATCGGGTCGAGCGTAGTTCAGGTTACAAAGCAGAATGAAATTGAGATGGAAAGCGGCGCTCGACTTTATGCAAAAGCATCAAGAGGGCGGTGCTAAGACCATGCGACAGATAGAAGGCGGCGCTTAGCCTTTGCAGAAATTTCAAAGGGGCGGTGCACATCCCATGCAACATATAAAAGGCGGTGCTCAGCCTTAAACGTCCTATTAAAGGCGGACTAGCCTAAAATGTCCAATTAAAGGCGGACGAGCCTAAATGTCCAATTAAAGGCGGACGAGCCTAAAGTGTCCTATTAAAGGCGGACTAGCCTATAATGTCCAATTAAAGGCGGACGAGCCTATAATGTCCAATTAAAGGCAGACAAGCCTAAATATCCAATTAAAGGTGGACGGACCTATAATGTCCTATTAAAGGCGGACGGGCCTAAAATGCGGTGCTTTTGCGAACAATGGTGTTGTGCCTTTGCAGGGCATTTGAAAGTGATAATGTAATGCGGGTGCGGTGCGATGCGGGGCATTTGCAAATAATAAAGCAATGCTAGTGCAGTGCAAATGCTTTATGCAGGAATTTCAAGGGGGCTGTGCTCAGCCTTATGCGAAAAATTCAAAGGGCGGTGCACAGCCCATACAACGCATAAAGGCGGAATGAGCCCGAAATGACCTGCTTGATTTATGGTTACCAAAATTAGTGCGGAGCGAAGAGCCTTTGCGATGCTTGATTCATATACGGTGAGACGTGTCTCGACGCAGTGCGTAATTTGCGGCAACAAATATTCATGATGCAATGCCGAAGATTTGGGGACTTTCTACCCTGCCAAAATTTGCAACTAAAAGGTTCCTGCACTCAAAGAAATTTGTAAGTTTCACAATTAATTAGTATCAAGTTGACTTTGCCCTTTGTTGTATCTGAATCTTGCAATTGCCGATTTGATACTGTGCGATGTCCTTCAAGAATAGCTAAAATATGCCCCTGCATTACTCAAAGAAAATTTTGTTAGTGTAAAATAACATGGTTGCCTTGCATTGAACACCAAAGCTTTGGCGTTGAATCTGCATTTCTTGAGGTGATGGCATTGCAACAATCTGGTGACGCTGATATATTGTTCGAGATTTCGATTCATGTTTTTTGTCGAATAATGATAGGCCATTTGCAAAGCTGCCCCAGTATTGCTTTATGGGGAGGATGGAATTTTCACTATATTAAGACCGTGTCCGAGAATGGACTGCCTACTTATCCCGAAGGAATCAGGTCGAAAGTAGTTCATAACAAGCTTTAGCAAAAATTACAAGAAGGAAAGTTGATCATGAGGCAAGTGGGTGGAGAACGCTAGTGACGGTAGATCCTTTCAATCGTCTTACTTAGTTCCACGCTTCCTTTTCAAATGTCTCGGTGCCAATTTTGACAGATCACCGGTAACAATAATTGCATTTGCAACTGAAGGGCCATCATTGTCGCACAATTTATTTTGTTGCACACTTATCTTATCCTTTTCGATCATGTTTTGGATCTTATGCTTAAGGGCCGGGCAATTTTCTGTGTCATGACCTGGAATATTAGAGTGGTAAGCACAACTCTTGGACCAATCAAAATCTGGCGGTAGGCTTTTAGGGATCCATCCTTTCTTTGGCTTCAGGAGTCCCTTGGCTTTCATTTTCTCAAATATGCTGGTTAACGACTCTTCAAGAGGAGTAAAAGTGCGGAGTTTTGCGTGCTCTGACCGTCGTAAGCTAGACTGTACTGGATCGGGTTGATATTGAATGCCTCGTTGATGAAGTTATATATGATCACGCGAACATTGATAGTTCTGCCGTGATTGCGGCTGATGTGTAGACCTGATAGCTGAGTCGGTTTCTCTGTTTTTGCCTTGCAAATTGTTGAATGTCTCGACTTGAAAAGTTGCTTGTACTGATGAACTGTCAACAATTCTTCCTGCTCGAATGCCCGCTTCTACTTGCTTTCCAATTTGAATTAGATCAGCAAAGTCGCGCAACCGCGCACATAACAACTTTTCATAATATATGCCCTTTTGTATTTGGATGAAAGTTGAAATCAACTCATTCTCAGGCAACGGAGGACGTATTTTTGAAGCTTCCAATCTCCATCGGATGGCATATTCCTGAAAATACTCATGTGGCATTCTTTCTATCTCAAGCATATCATACAGATTTGGACTAACCCCGATGTTAAATTTGAAATGTTCTACAAAGTCGCGGGCCATGTCCTCCCATGTGTACCATTTGCGAAAGTCTTGTTCTGTGTACCAATCTAACGCCAACCCTGATAGGCTCAGAATGAACAATTTCATTCTTATGGCTTCATCTTGTCCAATTCCCATTAATCTGCTACAATAGTCCTTCAAGTGCGTAATAGGATTTCCTCTGCCATTAAAGGTGTTGAATTTTGGCACTTTGAATCCTGGCGGCAACTCAACATTTGGAAGTATGCACAAACTTTCATATCTTAAGCTTTGGACATTTCTTGCCCGCATCTCTTCTTCGACAATTCTCCTCAAATTGTGAAGCTCTCTATCCGAGTCATTCCGATTGATTGCGTTCGCTTCATTTCTCAATCTCTTGTGTGGGTATACCGCTAGCTGATTTTGCTGGTTTTCTGTGAAGGGCGCTGCAAGTGCAGGCTTTTGGACATTAGGTATCAATGTGACTTGCAAAGCTTCTGGTTTAATAGAGTATCTTGGCGGTATATTTGTAGGAGCTGGGTGAGGAGAAATAGTGAAGGAAATGTTTTGGGTAGAGCTGGAAGCTGAACTTGTGTTAGGAAGAAGGCTGAGGGTATTTCCCAAATTGACCAATACGCTTCTTTGTACTACATTCTTCTCGCCATCCTCATTTTGCGCTTGCACCAACCCCACACTGGTGTTGAATGACTCAAATCTTTTTGCCATTGTATCTCGTCCTTAATGCAGATTCGCAGCCAAAACAATGTTCAATGCCAGATAACCCGTAAAAGAAGGACACAAGAAGCTCTAGAATTTGTAGTCTGACGGTATCGTGACAGGCTGAATTGATGGCACGTAATCCTGATTTGATCTGTCTTTAATCTCGTCAACCTTCAAAAAACAGGTGTATAAAGTTATAGAATTATATTGATAAGAATAAATTAAAAGATAAGGCTGAAAGTAAAGTTGCATGGCTTTTGAGGCGAGGCCACAATGGCCCTGATTGGTAGACTTGATTGTTGATCTCGCGATTTTAAGTTCCTGCATTCAAAGAAAAATTCTCAGTTTGGGAGGGGGAAAGTTGATTCGTGTTGACTCGAAGCTTGACTTTGTTGGCGCCCCATTCATCCTGTTTATTTTGGATCTTGCGGCCTCCGTTTAAAGCCTCGGTAGATGAACAGTAGTGAAATAATTTGAAAGAAAGCCTTCCATTCGAAAAATATATACGTAAGTGTATGTATGTAAGGAAAGATATATATGAAAATATATGTATACAAGTTGTAAGATATTCCTGCTAACTTTCGATTGCGACACTTCCGAGAACTTTGAAAGGTCGTTTGTGTGTACTATTCTTGTCTAGTAGCCTTAATAGCGTCGATGTCCAACTTCTCTCTGGTCTAATCTTCCAAAATATGCCCCAGTTTTGATTCTGGAGGGTATACTAAACCTATGATATGTTGTGACCGAACCTTGTATAGGTTGCCTACGTATCCACCGAGGAATCAGGTCCGAACGTAGTTCGTGACGCATAAAATATTTTGGATTTTTGTTATAAAGCAACTGAACCCTATGTGGGTTGCCTACGTATCCCACCTCGGGAATCAGGTCAGAACGTAGTTCGTACGCATGTGAATGGCAAAAATTCTAACCTAGTATGACCGAGTCCCTATGTGGGCTGCCTACGTATCCACCGAGGAATCAGGTCAAGCGTAGTTCGTAACGCATGTGAATGGCAAAAATTCTAACCTAATATGACCGAGTCCCTATGTGGGCTGCCTACGTATCCACCGAGGAATCAGGTCAAGCGTAGTTCGTAACGCATGTGAATGGCAAAAATTCTAACCTAGTATGACCGAGTCCCTATGTGGGCTGCCTACGTATCCACCGAGGAATCAGGTCAAGCGTAGTTCGCAACTAAAGGAAAGGTTGCAAACTAGGTTGTCTAACCTAATTGCGTACTTTGATTTCTTCTTGAATTGCCAGCTTTTAGGCTTAGGTTGTCACCTATCGGCCATTTCAATTTCTCGAGTGGAATCTTGTCTTGTCCCCTAGTTTCTTTGTTACTCTCTCAGGATTTGTCTATTCGTTCATGTCACAATCGTAGAGTTGGCAGATTTGATAAGTAAAGTAGAAAATAGATGATTAAGGAAAATCCGAAATGCATTCATAGTTTTGCAATTCAAGCTTCCACAAGGTGAAGCAAAACAAACAAAATTTTAGGTACGGTTCAAGCATCAATAAAAGAAAACAAGTTCACTACATGTTCATGCCACCAAGGCTCCAGGCGAATCAGGGACGGAGTACAAGTCCAGTTATTCAGAGTCTCTCCTGGTTCTGTACCCTGGATGGTTGGTGTCTCAGTAGTTGTTGCAGCCATCTTCACTGGCACTTGTTTTCGGATCATCCCCATAGGCGCAACGAACGTTGATGACACGCCTCTCTCCATCTTTTCCAATTGGCGTAACAGCCTCCTTCTGATTCTTAACTTTTTGATAATTATCATGTTCACGTTGGCGTTTTCGTGAGTAGGAAAAGGGATGGCGATCCATATCGGGTCGAGCTCCAGTGAGCTGGATTGTTCCTTCCTTAATCAAGGCTTCGATTTTGCTTTTGAAGCCATAGCAATCCTCAGTGGCATGCCCCGGAACTCCAGAATGATATGCGCAATACTTGGAACTATCAAACCATTTTGGGATAGGATTAAGAATTTTCCCTTCAATAGGTTGTACCACGCCTGCCGCTTTCAGTCTTTCAAATAGCTGAGACAAAGGTTCAGCGAACTGAGTGTAATCACGGGTGTTTTTTATGACAGGGTTTGGACGGGCTCTATGTGTGGTATGTGGTCGATTTCGGTGGGTGGAAATTTGGGCAAATTGGTATGGACGTAAGTTTTGATATTGATGTGCTCGGGGTTGGTAGTAATTTGGTCGAGTACTATAGACAGGGTAAGGGAATAGGGGAGCTTGGTAGGGTTCAACGTAATGGTAAGGGTAGAAAGGTTGTTGTGGATGGCCAAAGTATGTAAGGACTTGGTTTGGTGGGTTTAGAAGAGTAATTGTAGGTGGTGGGTTAGTGTTGGTGGGTAAAGCAATGTAAGGAGTGTTACCTAGTGATTGATTTGGTGGGTTGACGGGTGGTGGATCAGGAGCGGCATAGGTAGTGTAGGTGGGTGATTGATTCTGTGGAGGGGTGTAGATGGGCGATGGATTTGGTGGATTTGAGGAAGTGATTGGAGGTAAGTTGTTGTTGGTAGGTGCATTGTTTTGTGGAGGAAAATGTTCTGGAACTAAAGGTTCAAGTGATGGAAAATGAGGCGGGTTTGGTGCGACACTCCTAGGTTCAGGAGGTGGACTAGGTTCAGGAGGTGGACTTTGGAGTATAATGGATAAGTTGGTCATGTTTCTAACCCGATTTAGCTCTCCACGTAGATCCTCAATCTCTTGAGTCAGGCGGGCGATATGTTCATCCCGTTGAATAGTAGTTCCGTGTTCAAAAATCTCGGGAGGGTTATTAGAAACCATGATGCTTTCCGGGCTAGTTGAAATAGATGCGGCTGGACCAGACGTAATATTTGCTTTTCCTTGAACAACCCAGCTGCATTGAGGTAACGATGATGTCTTTGACCTTGTGATGTAAGGATGGTCGGCCATTGAGTGTCAACACGAATCAACTTCTTTTTGGGAATAAGATAAAAGAAACATAAAGTATAAATGATGTTAGTCTCGTGAACATATCTAGGTAAAGTCATGATCATGTAAAGTCAAGTAAGACATGTAGCAAATAATTCATCAAATAAAGTCAAACAAATTGTCAAACAAGTATATCAAACAATAACGCGTCCTAATATGCATGTGACCTCTTTGTGCCAGAGGTAGGCCTATCGTCGTTTGAAGGGTGAAGTGTGCCATAATATGTCATCCCGTTGCTTTGATTAATTAAACAGATTCTATTTCTCAAATAAAGTACAAGATAATGCAATATTTATTACATGTTAAATGAATACAACATAAAGTGTTTCCTAATTTAAGTAAAGTAAATACAGTTTCCTATGTCTAACTTCTAGCTCCATTTGTGTTGTCTTTGATCTTCATCATTCGTTGTACTCCAATGCAAATCCATACCTGTCATAGAAATATTAATCATGCCCTCCTTCCTAAAGTTTAATTAATTAGAGCAAATAGTCAATATTTAGGCACAATTATCCTTCAAACATGCACATAAAGTATGATTGGTGTCACTCGGGGTCGCGAACCCGCTTGGACGTTTGGGTAAAGTCATCTAATGAATTTAATACACCAAGGGTATTAAACCTCCTAGGTCATGAAATGTATGCTCCTAATAAAGGGTGTTGGTTTAGCTCTATCTTAGGCTTACTAAGAGTTGGCTTCCTATGACACAAGGTTCCCCCAAGCGGACAACTTGGGAGTGGAAAGTCTGTGGCCGTCGACTGCACCGCTGATCGACTAAATCCACTAGACCAATCCAACTAAAGGGGTAATTTAGTAGTGCACGGGCGCAAACTGCGAAGCCGCTTTAAGTGTGTGAATATGTGTGAGTTTTCCAGGAGTGGAAGAAATATGAGCGGAATGCCAATTTAAGGAAAGCAATAACATACATATTACATAGGAAATTTACATAATAAAACAATCACTTAAAAGAACATAAAAAGAAAAAAAAAAATAAAGCAACAATAAAGGCAAAAATAAAGAAAACAACCAAACATCCAACAAATTTAATTATTAACCTAAGTTGTTATGGTTAAGAACCTAAAATTTCCCAGCGGAGTCGCCAAGCTGTCACACCCCATTTTAACCGGGTTGAGGCGGAGTACAACATATTGGAGATTCCTATATGCTTTGTTTTAAGGAGTCGCCACCTAATTAATTTAACGGTGAATTAGGACACCTAAACGTTAACTAAGGTGAAGTTAAAACTAAACCTCTGTTAATAGTCTGCTTAACCAATGTGATTCTAGGTAAGGGTTCTATATTATCCTAAAGGGAAGGGGTTAGGCATCCTTTAGAATCCGTTAACTACGGTTATCCGGCCAAACTTAGGTTAATTAATTAATGCTAAATAAAATGCTTAAAATTTTAAGAAAAAAAGAGGGTAAAGAAATGTCTCTTTTTTAAGGAAAACTATAAGAATGTTGCTTTAAGATGAGATTTAGATAAAATATAATAATTTGCATAAAAGAAAATCTTAAATGCCATTTAAAATAAAACTTACAAAAGTTGCTAAGACATTAAATAAAAATGCTGTTTAGAATGAAATTTATAGAAAATATAATAATTTACATAAAAGGAAACTTCCAATGCCATCTTAAAATAAACTTATAAATATTGCAAAGACTTTAAATAATAATACTATTTAAAGTAAGATTCGCATAAAATATATAAGTAGAAGAAAAACGCAAGTTTGTGCAACGCTTTAAAAAATATTTGAAACAACTCACATGATGAGGTATTAATTGATTTTTTTTTTGCAATTTAAGAGTATAAACAAGATTATGTTTATTAACTACATTTGGCTAAAAATATGCATGATTTGGATAAACCTTAAAGGATGTCTACTGAATATTTTGTGGTTCCTATTTGCGTGTTAGTGACGTTTTAAAATTCCCAAGATAATAAAATATGATTCCTTTGACTCGAAAATATGAATTTCATGCTATAGAAAATCAATTATCCTAAAAGTAAATATTATAAATACTACAAATAACCTCAATATATAAGAAGAAAATGAAACTTACGGAACTAATTATGAGTTTTCCTTAGATTGACTACCCATTACTAAAACTAAAACTACTAATTCATTAAAATTCGTCTAAGTTAATAAAAAAACAAAGTAAAGGGTTAGTTACATAATACAAATTAGATGCACAAAATAAATAAAATAAAGGAATAGATATAATTTAACGGGCTCAACCCATTTTTTTTGAGGCTGCCACGACCAGGCCACAATTGGGCTTTGGCCCAGTCATTTTAGGTTACTGCAGCTGCTGTCACTATCCCTGCTTACTGGGCTATGGCCCAGAAAATTTGTGTCTTTCTGCTTTCTTTGTTGCGGATTGGGCTGAACGAGAATGACTCGGAAGGTTTCGTTGGGCTTTTAGCCCAACTCCGAATATGGGAGAAGAAACGAGTCTCTCGGACTCGTATACGATGATCATGCATGAAATAAAAGAAAAAAAGGATTAGGGTATAATCAGATGAATAAGATCAAACATGTAGAATATAAACTCAAACAAATCAGCAGATCGTGTATATTCTATGTATATTTGAAGTATATTTCATGTATACACATGTATACACAGTATACTTGCAACGTTCAGCGAATCAAACACTTAGTTTAGGACCTCTTACTTAGATGAAACGAACGTATCACAGGTTGGCAGGAAGCATACAAAATCAATTATTCTAACGTGATCACAGAATAACATCATGTCTTAGCTGGTTTCAAAAAGATTTCAAGAATGCATAGATGAATTCAAAACTTGCATATGCTATAAATCAAAGAAAAGGGCAAAGGACAGGAAATAAGTTATGCTTTCGAAAGACAAAATTCTGAATGATCCTGGTGACCAGATAATTCCTTTTCAATGAGTTTAGGATTCAAATCCTATCTCTATGAGATTTGCGCATCCTCTTAAAGTTCAGCAAACACAACAACCAACCATAATAATGGGCTTATCATGGCAGCAACAAAGGCTTACAAATTGTGAACAAACTCATGAATCATACAGCCCCACAGGTGAGCATACAACAGTGGGCAGGTGGTACAATAGACATGTCAACCCTTAAATTTCCAAGATGGTCTTAAATCCATTTAAATCACCTTAAAAAAAAAACTCTTAAGCCTATTACTAGGCAAGTTCACAAGATCACATTGCACACTTGTTCACAGGTGGGCAGTCATATTGCACATTTGTTCAGTCATTTAGGATTATTAGGCAAGTTCACAAGATCACACAGGCTCATTATAGAAAATTCAAAAGAAAACTTGTTTCATGCTGATGCATCAACACAGCTTTATTTTCTATTCTTTAGACAAACAAACAAAGTGTGTAGAGACTTTGTTTTCATGAACCAAAGCAGGGAAGACCAAATATCTCAAACAAGACCCTAATATATGACATCGAAGACTGAACCAGACTGACCTAATTGCCACACTTTCCTGTAGCACATAACTGAACCGAAGGTAGAAAAGAAAGGAAAATCTAACTAGGCCTTAGGGAATAATGGGAAAAACTCACTCCAAGAACATACATTCCGAGGAGAACACAAGTCAAATCAGACGACATGTTAGGATTCAAGGTAAACTATTTAACATTGTCACAATGCCCAGTCTCCCTGAAAACTAGGTTTGATTTAAATCACAGCATGTTTAAGGCCTGATGGGTTGATAACTAACACTGGATTGCATTGGCCTCACAACTTCAACATACAAACACACAAGGATTTTAGCATATGTTTTAACCAACATATAGTACATGCAGATTCCAAGAAAAGCTAAAGCATGCTTATTCAATCTATATTCGGCAGAACTCAATGCAAATCTTAAGCTATACAAGGATTTCCTGTAATCACCTCAAGTCATGTCATACTAAATCCTTAGCCAACTAACAAGGTTTATACTAATCTCAAACCACTTAACTGAAGTAAAATCACAAAGCATACTAATGAATGAAAACAACTTATACTGATCTTATGCATGTAACTTGGACTTATGCAAACTCTCTATGGCATAAGGCAAATTTAAAACAGGACAAACAACAATTTAAAATAGTTTTAAACTATATTAATAGCAAGATAGGGTCTAGTTCTATATGATTGAGATTTAACCTTCGATAAACGAACTAAGATTAACTTAAAGGGACTACACAGGAAGCTAATACCCATAAACATGATTAAACAGGATTCAAATATGAGCAAACATCTTCGAACTAAGAACTAATGAGCATGCTAGGCAGGAATGATTATCAACACCCATAAGAAAAAGGGCTAAACAAGCAATTAACTACCATAACTAACATCCTAGAACACATATAAGCAGAAAAGAAACAATTAAAATTCAAAATAATTAAAAGAGAAGATTCACTGACCTTTTTCGGGTGCAGCGAAGTGGGTGCGAAGCCTTCGATACACACTCAAACACTTCAAAACTCAATTCACAGACATAAAAGAGATTGATAAAATTGAAATTTTTGCTTGGGGGATTTTAGCGACAAAAACGAAGGCTTTTTGTTTCTATGGAACTTTTTCAGACTAAAAGACTCAAATTTTTCAAGGGGGTTTGTGCAGCTGAGAACTTAGTTTCTTTGGGGGGTTTTCCAATCCAAAAGTCCTCATTGGGGTACTCCTATGAATCAGAAAATCCTCCTATCCCCCAGAAAATCCCCGTTTTTTTTCGTTCCCGTTCGTCCCCCTCTCCTTCGTTCCCCCCTCTCCTTTTATAGGTTTTTGCTTGGAAAAGGGAATGAGGAGCGGGAGAGAGAGAAGAGTGGGGGACAAGGGTGAGTGGGGAGCGGAGAAGAAGGAGGAAAAAGGGGAAGTGGGAGCGGCGGAGGAGAGGGAAAGGAGGAGAAGAAGAGGGAATGGGAAAGAGGGGGTGCGGCGGTGGAAATGAGGAGATGAAGGGGAAACCCTAAAAAGGGTTTCCCTTATTTGGACGAAAAAAATGGATCGGACCCGGTCCATTTGTGGACCGGGTCAAATTTTAGACTGGGTATTAAAAGATGGACTAGTGAATTTAAACGTGGACTGGTCTAAAATTGAGATAAAAAATATGGTCTAGTCCAAAAAATATTAGGAGTTAATTGGACTTTGATTTGGGGTCCGGTAAGTCAAAATACGGACCGAGTGCAAGAAATAGTTTGGCTTCTAAATTTGAATAAGAGACACATTTTGATTAACGGTGTACTAAAGGTGCCAGAATATCATCTAATACGGAAATACTTAATTATAAAAAGATCCGGGTAAAAATTATATGATGTCGCAAGTGACCGTGCTATAATATTTAATAACAAAACGCTATCATAAGAAATGTGCGAAATAAATGCGATGTGTGTGCGGAAGTTGGTAGAAACGTCGAGAAAATGCAAGTTTCAATAATACTAAATAATAACAGCAAATAAATAGCGGTAGTGATACTGTTAATAACAATAATGATAATGGTAATAATGATAACGTTGATGATAAATGGTGATAAAAACAATAAATAATAATAGTAAACAACAAATATTGATAATTAAAAAATGATAATAATTAATAAAGCTAATAAAGATGATAGTAATTAATAATAAACGATAAATAACAATTATTGCAAATAACAAAATGATAATGAATTAATAATAATAACAATAATAGGGGTAATAATAATATAATAATGATGATAATAATAAGAGAAATAATGATGATAATAATAATAATAAATAACAATTATTGATAAAACAATGATAATAATTAATAATAAAAAATAACGATGATAATAATGATTAGTAATTAATAATAATAATAATAATAATAATAATAAATAAATAACAATAATAATAATAATGAGAATTAGTAATAATAATATTTTAAGGATAATAGTAATAATTAATAATAATAATAAAAACGATAATAATGATAATAATAATAATAATAATAATAATAATAACAATAGCTGCAGTGGAATAATACAACGTGGGTGTTAATGAAAGACTAATAATTATAAAAACATATTTTTTATTTTATTTTATTTATTTATTTATTTATTTATTATTTTATTATTTTATTTTTTTTTTATTTTTTTTTTAACATGCCAGAAGTATAAATAGGTGTTTCGGAGGAGAGGCGGGACAAAATTGGGTGTCAACAACTCTAAGAAAATTTCCCTTTCTTTAAGTATAATATTTGTAAACATATAAAAAGGGCCACATGACGAAAGTTTGGTTTTGCTTCAGTTAATTGCAGTATTACTAGGATGCTTAAGAGTTTGATTGTAATTTTTTTTTTTATTTTTATTATTATTATTATTATTATTATTATTATTTGCTCTTGCTTCAATGATTTTCTTCATTATATGATACCATGCTTTCATCTTTATTTATGCTTTGACTTATTTTGGAAAATAAATTAAGCTAAACAAAAGACAAAGTTGGAATTGATTAATATAACCTATATTGAACGTGGTCTTTTCTTAACTGTGAGTATCGCATCTCCTTTAATACCGGCTCTTAATTATTTGTGTTAGTTATACTCAGTTTGCAGGACAAGTTTTAAAGCTTATTAATTAATTGTGAGTTTGAACGAGATGGGATGCGAATTTATTTCAAATCCCGTCGTCACATAAAAAGAAAAAGAGCAGAAAGAACATGTGTGAAAGAGTGAGGAGGGTTGTGAGTTAATTCAAAATAATTCAAAATCCATAGCCAAAAAAAGAATAAATAAATAAGCAAACTAGGCAAGCATAGGCAAATAAACACAATTTTACCCAAGAATTGATTTAAGCCGAATACAAGTTGATTAAGCAACCATGCTCGAACCACTGGACTCGAGGGGTGCTTGACACCTTCCCCTTCGGTCAACTGAATTCCTTACCCGAGTTTCTAGTTCGCAAACCATAATTTAGGAATCAAAACTTTCCTTTTAATCAGGGATTCTAATAAGATGACTTTGAACACCAAAACTCAATTCCAAGCGGTGACTCTGTAATAGATAAAATAATCTCTTTTCAAAATGTCATTTTAAGTGACAAAAACCCCTTTTAATAAATTTAAAATAAATTTATTACTTCCGGTTAAGAAAGAGGCGTGACACATCTTACACAAAGGTGCACACGATGCCTCCTAATTCAACTACAATCTTAAGCACAGATACTAACCTAGAATAACCATCCCAACTTCTTGTCCGAAGGCCCAAGCATGCTTTCTCCATTACTTTTTATTGCATAGTTAGGAAATAATAACCGGAGTCTACAACAAGTAAGCTGTAACCTACCTCGAGGCCGAGCAGGTGCCACAAACATCCTATTGATCCTCAACTTTGCATTTTCGAACTGAGACCTACAATGGAGGGCCTTGGAATGTCAAGGAACCCAAAAGAACAAAAGTCAACAATATAGGAAATTTATTCAAGTTTTGAGTTTGCGAAACAAAGATTTGAATTTATTCTCAACTAGATTTCCTGGGCTTTCATGAACTAACAATCCGGTTTTTTATTGCTAACTAAGTCTCCTAAGTCATACAAAATATTCCTCGTCTTATAAAATCCCAATTTTAAGACTAAAGTTGAGATCCATTTACAAAATAGAGGAAAGATTAGAAAATAGGGGTTGGTTAATCTTCCTAAGAGTCAGACTTGAAGGATTCTTTCAAGAATGACCGGGGTTTAAGCTTGGAAACTCCATTTTATCGTCTTACACTTGAAATATTTAAGAAACCTCCATTTTTATTAGCTTAGAAGATGAACTCTTAGTGAAATGGAACATTAAATGGAAAGGGAGATGAATCAAATAAGATAAGAGGGGTTATCTTCTCCAAGAAACCATGAGATTTGTCTTCCAAATGGGGTCAAGTCTCGAAATGGAGTTTTAAATACTAGGAAAATCTGTGTCGCCCACTGTGGCTAACTGTACGTCTGCCGCAGCGGTCATGCTATGGCGGAGAGGGAGCCGCTGTGGTGGCCTCTTGAAAAAGTTGACTCACCGTTATGGCGGTTAAGAGGGCGGCTGTGGCGGTAGCGCCATGGCTGTCCTTCAGCCCACTATATCTGGACCCCAGTGGCCCTTTACGATTTTAATTCTTTCCAACATGATTCCGAATTAATAAAAATAGGAAAAAATTTCTGCGTGACTAAGCTTCCACTTATCGAAGATGTTTTGGGATGCGAAACTCGAGGAACTTACGGTAACGGCCCAACGGGCCGTTACAAGTATATAGATGTTGGATGAGTGGTTCTACTTTTATGTTCTGCTTCAATCTTATTATGTTTTATATGTTATTCCTTCATTGTCGGCCTATAATACTTACCGAGTACTAGTAGTTTTTTACTTATCTACACTTGCTGCACTGTTTTCTGGTACAGATACAGACCCGTATCCAGTTTTATCCCACGTGGCTGATTCCGAGGCCATCATTTCCAAATTCTAGGGTGAGCGACAGCTAGACCTGCAACCCTGAATTCTTATCTTGTGTTATCCTGTCCTTTCCTTTTGAGACAGCTTTCTATTCCTGTATTGACTAAGACTTGTATTCTAGTTAGAGGATCTTGTTCAAGTTAGACTAGGTTTTTGGTTGTATATGACCAAGCTATATCCCTCACTTACTTATATTTATGTTAAGACTATTTTGATAGTCTCGATGGTGAAAATGATTCTTTTACTTTTCTTTCCAAACGATTTACTACTATAGAATGGTACGTTGCCGGTGGGAGGGTGTAGGTGCCATCATGACTCTCAAATTTGGGTCATGACAATTGTGGGGCCTATGATGGAATTTGTGGAATCAATCAATTACATTCAAAGGTGTGGTTATAATCAAAATCAGGGAATTTGAGGGGAGCCAGTTCAAATATATGAGAAATAGTTGTGGAAGAAATTTAGGCATAGAAAAGTGGAGATCTAAGTTTTTGAGCTAAGTTAAAGGAAATGTTGATTGATAAAGTAAACAAGCCGTGCTATTGGCATGATTCTTGCATGTGGAGGCTTTCATAAGGATTATGACAGAGATTCTTCAGCAACTTGACAACTTTGATACTTTCTTTACCGTTCGAGTATGAACGTGTGTTTAAGTGGTAGATGATGTAACGGCCCGCTTGGCCATTTTGAGATTTTAGGCTCCCCCCCCCCCCCTCCCCAAAATACCATTCCCGTATTTTAATCTTGGTATTTATGACATGCGGGGATGGGTTACGTGGTTCCTGAGGAAATCGGGTGAGTTTCAGATTGGTTTTAGCAAAATAAGGAGTTCTTAAATTAAGGAAATAAGGGAGTTTGACCAAAGTCAACATCAGGGGTAAATGCGTCATTTTTTAAATTTTGTCGATTCCATTAAGTCCAAAATGTGATTTTTGACTTGATTGGACTGTAGATTCGGGTCCCGAGGCATTCGACTGTGATTTGGATCGTTGGTTGAAAATCTAGTATTTTAAGGAATTAGAGTTGACCTTGGTCAACACCGGGTCAAGATGACCTCTTTTGGGAATTCCGATTGAACGAGTTGGTTCATAACGTGTTTCATGATTGAAATGCATATATAGTTTGTGTCTGGGAGATTCTGGATGAGTTTCAGGTGATAAACTAAGATTTTGCAATCGTTGAATTTTATGGCGCAACAATCCAAGAATATCGGTTATGTCCCATGTTCGTCCTTAAATTTCAGATTTCCTTTAAAAATATCATATCTCTCATTTTAGGGCCAAGTTGGGTGATTCAAAAGGTTATCTTGGGTGGATTCTCGCAAGGATCGTGTTGAGCTTGTCAAAGGTGATTTTCGTGATCATCGTAAATATCTGTTTCGGGGCCGGACAAGTTTGGGAGTTCAGATTGAGGCTATTTCAAGAAATTCTTCTCGTATTTTCTTGGGGTTAATAATCTAAAACTTATTTCATGTTACTCCATAGAGTTCTAACATTATTTAGAGGTGATTTCATGGTTGAGTGTTGGAAAATTTGGGGGTTTACCCTAAGTTGGATTTTCAGGAAAAATAAGAAATTGAAGGTCAGGATGGAGTCTTTTTGACTGGGTTTTCTGGATTTAAGTTCCTTGAGTTGAGAGGAAACTATTTTGAAAGGAAGATTCTGATTTGGTCTCCAGAGTTCTTGGTCACTTTTTGTGATTTTAAAGCCCTAAGTTTAAACTATGAATTTCTTCAAATTGGTAATCGATTTGAAGTCGGTTTTGAGTCATTTTCCGGATTTCGACTTTATAGGTTATGGGTAAATCTATTTTACAATAAAATTCCAATTTTGCCCTTGTGGACTCGGGGTTAACATTTTTGGTCCATTTCAGGGTTTCAAATCAAAGTATAGTGATACGGGTGTCTACACATTCGTTTCCTTACGAATAGCGCGCATTTGATAGATTGGGAGCCTTTTGAAGCTTTACAGAAAGGAAAGGCGAAATCTTGAGGGTTCGTGGCGCATTTGCTCGGCATTCGAGGTATGTTAAGACTTTCTAGACTTCATTTGAGGGACATTTTTGTTTAGTAAGGATTAAAAAAAGATGGAAATAATAATAGGGTAAGGGCATAACAAGGGTTATCATATCCGTGATGTGACAGGCATTGGTACGAGTACCGGTGTCAGGATTTGGGAGTTTGTATCGTATTTGAGTCATTCTGTTTGTGGTCAGAATGTCAAAGCATGTGAGCATTAGTTGTTATGTGCTATGTGTAGACTTGATTGTTGTTGTATTTGGCATCTTAAGAATCCTCATACACTTGAAATACATTGTCAGCTATGAAGTCCGATTTGTTGTTGTTGACGGTTGAACCTTTGGCATATTAAGTCCAGATTTGAGGTGATGATTGTTTTATGTGTTATATCATATACTTGCATATGGTTGGCTCGGGTTTTACTCCAGCAATAGATTATATATGGTTGGCTCAGGTTGCATGCGTGCAATATATTGTATATATTGGTTGGATCGGGTTGCATGCCTGCAACAGGTATATGGACCTCGTGAGTCCCCCAGGGCTCACAAACTCTCAAATATTATCGAGGTGTGTCGTGTATATATAGGTTTGGAGCATTTATTTAAGACATGTCATTGTATTGTCATTGATTATATCATTATTCTCTCTTGATTGAATAACTGTGTTGTTGCTCCTAATTGACTAAGTGAGTTATTTGTCTTACTTGATTGTATACTATTCTTACCAATTGTGGACTTAGCCTAAATAAAAAATGAACAGTCGTAATATGGATGAATAAAGGTTTCTCGAATAAGGAGACATGGTAATGGTGTAATTGATCTTTACTTAATTACATCATCACTGCTTCTTACGTCATCGGTCTATGAGATATACTGGGTACATGTGGTTTCGTACTCATACTACACTTGTTGCACTCTTTTTGGCGTAGATAAATTTCGATTCGAGCACGAGCGCATCTCGTGGAGGTTTTTGAGTCCGAGCTTGGAGATTCGGAGTTGTGGTGAGCTGTTTGGTTGTTCCATGGCCCACATCTCCCTCTATATTTTATGTATTCTGTCACTTTACTATTCAGACAGTGTACTCACTTCAGACTATGTACTGACATTTCCAGACTTGTACGTATTTCATAGTAGCTGTTGTACTTGTGATACGAATCTTGGGTAGCGCTGTATTTGGCTGTATTTTCTTACTATGAGACTTCGTTGGATATTCTTCGACTCTTTACTTTTAACTTAAATTTATTGATTTTGGATTGTGTATTTGGGTTTGGCTTGCCTATTGGTGGGATGATTAGGAGCCATCACGACCCCGATTTTGGATCGTGATAATAATTTTTATTTCATGCACTGATTATATGTCATTTAAATGCATATGTAATTTACATTTATTTCATGACATGCCTTTTGGATTTTCTTACATATTTAGATGAGTTGGTCGAGTGGAACCTTGTTTCGGGCGAATTTGTATGATTATTGCCTAGTGGGATCTTGTTTTGAGAGGATTGATATGGTCATTATTGGCACAAAGAGACATTCCTTGCAAGGGTAAGGACAACACAATTGTCCTCCAGACAACTAGCTGAGCAACCCCCAGCCGAACTAGCATGTGCGCAGAGTGTTGGAGACATTACTTTGAGATAGTTGTGATAAAGAGTCAGCATCATATGTATTGCATCATGACTCTTATCCATGCATTTTATTATGCATTGATTAAATATGTGCACATCATTTATATATGTTAATTATGTGCATTTATTTATATCGGTGGGTTAAATTTGTGCATATCATCTATATAGGCTGAAGGTATTGCATTCACTTATATAAATGGTTGAATCTGTGCATATCACCTATATATGCTGATTTTGTGTATTTTTATGTTCAAAAGAATTCACCTAGTGGGAACCTATTTCTTTATTTGTTGAGATCATATAAACGGTACAAGTTGAAAGCAAGTATTTTGAAATTTCAATCATTGTCACTATTTTATTGGGATTGATCGATGATATTTGCAAGGTATGTGTTGATTTACGAACTTATACTACACTTGTTGCATTTTTGTGTGTAGATTCGGGTGCTGACAATTAGCAGAGTTTGAGATCGTGTCTAGAGAGTTGTTGAAGTTCAGGGTGAACTACTTGGCTAATCAGCATCACTGAACTCCCCCACTATCTTTCTTATTTTTGTCTTTCCTGTTTGGACAATGTATTACAGTTGTATTTATTTTCGATTTTGTAGAGCTCATGACTCGTATAACCATATCTTGGGATTTTATGTAATTCTTCCGTAGTTTTAACATTTGAAACATATTTATAACTTATGATAATTGAAATGTTTATTTGTATATCTTATTTTTTAGTTGAGTTGAATCCGTTTTGATGATTGACGAACAACTACAAAAGAATCAGGTCCCTTGGAGATACTGTTATGTTGACAACTGGATTACAAAAGTATTATACAGACATTGAAAGAACAAGATCCCTGGACGACTGTTGATCGAAGCAGTAAAGTTGATTCCAAGTGCAAGTAGAATTCCTTGTGAAACTGATTTATGGGTTAAACGCGTCGCATTAAGGATTTTGTGAACATCAAGAAAATATTGCTACACTTGTACAAAAGGAAAGAACTTTAAACATAGCTGAAAATGTGTTGGGGTCGAACAAATAATGAAACCAAGTCCAAGTAGGATTGGATTCCTTAATCAAATTAGGTTTGGCGTTAGAGAACAGAGTGTAGTGAAATTCAGCCAACCTCACTCGTATATAAAACACCACATTGTTTCTATTGATGTTCACTCTATGCTCACAAATGCAAAATTATTCTTGACAAATAACAATCATTGTAAGGAGATGCTTTGAGTGATTCAAACTAATCAATGAAAGAACCCGTTCCAGAGGAAGCTATTGTTTAGGTCTTGAGTTGGTTAGGTTTGAGTATTTGATCTTTAATTGTAATCTATTTGCTTTTTAAAAGTAGTGTAATAGGTGATCATTATTGAAATTTGTTTTAGCTTTCTAGACTAGTAGTTTAGTCTTGAAGGATTAGTATAATTGGGTTGATTATAGGACTGGTCCAACACCGTCACAGCCAACCTTAGGGTGGCATGGGTTGGAGCACTAGAGGGTATATGTTATTCATGACTTGGTGTATATGTTTAGTGTTATAGTATCTTTTGTACACTTATTATTTGTGGTTGTATTTTCTAACTCTTGTTTCGAGGATATAGCTCGGAGCGGTTGAACCTATTGGGTTATATATCTTGTATATGTAGCTCATTCCCCTACTTTATTGTTTTCTTTCACATACTGTTGTTGCTCCGCAAACTGAACCCCGCATATGCTTAGCATCTTCTTGCATTTCCATCGCAGTATCTGATGAGGTGAGTTATCGCTAGTTCATGGGTCCACTAACTATCTTCATTTAACTTTTGTAGGCATTAGCCAGACTAATGCATATATGAGTTTTGATGATTGATAAACGAGCAAACAATGATTGACAAAAGATCACATTGATTGGTAAGACAAACCAGGTCTAGATACATATGAGAACACACAAGAATGACTGAACAGAGCTAGACAGCTGGATGAAGGAAATAAAAGTTCCAAAGACAAAGTGCAATGTCTGAATGAGCAAGAATCCAATGCACATGGAACTGATCCATAGACCTGATTTATCGCAAAAGAAAGTTGCAAGCGATGCACATGAATTAGGTCCACAAACATGTTCCATCATATACAGACAAGCAAGACAAACACAGAGATGTTCAGTGTATATAGCATGAATGACATATGAATAAGACAACTGAACAAGGCAGCAAAAGGAGAGAAGATGACTCAGTCAAAGAAGTAGTTCATTGAAGAAATAGAACAAGTAGGAAAAACAAGTTATATACCAAAGAGTCATCATATGCAGAAGGAGGAATGATCACAGGTCATCAGGTGCAGTGGATGAATGACCTAGAAGCGAAGACATCGTAGAAAGAACAACTTAAAGTAATCATATGTGAGTTGACCAGTTACAGACACAGAGCTTACAGTTATATGAAACAGGTCTATCAACATGTTCCAGCCAAGATCTCAGAAGCAGTTCAACTGCAGATAAAGAATGAAAGATATTGACGGAACAGGTACAAGAACATGTTCTATCTCAAACAGTGCAGAGATTCAGAGGCAAATGAACCAGGTGGATGAAATAGGTTCGTGAACATGTTCCAGGACAAGTCCTACAACAACTAGGATTTGCAGAATTATAGAAAGAACTTGGCGGTCAAGTATGAAAGATTCCTTTCCATATTCGTAGAGATTAGTAAGCCTCCTACACGTACAATGAGCGAACTCAACAAAGCAAGAATCCAAGTACTACACAAACCCTATGTATGTGTCATTTATAAATACCCAGTTCTTTCTAAGAAGAAACTTGCGGACCCACAAAGAGAGAATTCAAATATTGAGCGAAGAAGTTATATCCATCATATTCGAGAATATAGGGTTGCGTCCCTAGTGTAAGAAGACGGATCGAAGGAGTTGTTCTACTGAATCATGTTTTTCAGTGCTTAAGTCTAGAATCTTGAATTAGGTTTGTTTTATCAAGTTGTATTTTTATTAGTTTATTAAGAAGAACAAAAGTATATAGAAACAATTGTAACTTCAAGTAGGAGTTTACTACTTGAAGATAGCTTGCTGGTCAATGTTAGGGTAGCAAGGCTGTTGAAGGAATTAGGTTGCAGAGTTTGTAACTTAATTTGCAATTGGCTCAGTTGTAGTGGAGTTCGAGATAAATCCTACAGGTCTGTAGGTCGTGGTTTTTATCACCTTTTGAGCCGGGTGGTTTCCATGTAAAAATACTGTGTTCTTTACCTCCCTATTTTTTTTTATTCAGCAAACATGTTTATAGAACAGGTTAGGTGACGTGTTCTGTCCATAGGCAAAAAAGTAGAAATACTTCAGGACAGATACTTAGGTTGTGCGAAGTTAACAACTTTGTATCTGATGTCTAGTGAATATTGTATTATCCAACATTTCTAGACTTATGTATTTCATATTAGATGTTTCATGACTATGATTTAGGTATGTTAAGCATGTTAGAGCCAATGGAGCATACTGTGGATATATCACTTCTTTCTGTTTATACTATGGATATTTGTTAGACTTATATTATTTTGTTATTATTATTTTTATTGTTGTTGTTATACTTGTTGGTAAGATTCGCCTTGTGAGTTTGGTTGTTAGGACTCGTGGGCAAGTTACGATCATGGAATGATTTGGGTCGTGACATAATGACCAGCTCATTTGTTAACTCAACTCATCTTGACCGTCAAGAATCGAGAAATCTAGAAGTTACGCTAATTTGAATTAAGTTTCTAGACCAAAATTGATTCATGAAAAACTTTATCAAAATGTTTAGATAATTTTTTTTTTTTTGATATGTTATATACAACTATTTTAAGAAACATAAAAAAGTTTTATTAACATTGCTTGGTAATTAAACAAAGTTGACACTAGCACGTATACACCGGTGCTAATAATTATTGGCAGGATTTTAGCCGAATATTAGGCTTAGCGACTATTTATTTTTAAAAGCAACAGATAGTCAAATCACGTTTTTAGTAATATTACACGGTTTATTCACTCACCAACCACTTTCATTGGCGGATCACTTCTAAAATATCAAATTTCACCACTTCCACAAAAAAAATTCCTCTTCATTCAGCAAAGCTAAAATCTCACCAAAATCCCAATCTTGAAAATCACAGCTAAACTCGTATCTAAAACTTTTTTTTTTTTTTTTTTTGAATTGGTATGGTTGGAATTCATTGGGAACACTTAGATGAAGCTATATAGATAATTTGAGAAATGTTAGAGATGATTTGAGCTGGATATTAGTCAACATTCAGACTTGAAATTCGTCACAACGGCATATGTATATTACTTTGTATATCGTGTGTGTGTGTGTGTGTATCCAAGATATACATGGTGATATGGATATACAGAGTGATATCCATGAATATACAGGGCGGGATACACATATTATTCATCAACATCAATTTTGTACTATGAAATTCATTTCAAAGATGTCTCAAATCATCTCCATATACCTCCAAAATTGATATTCAAATACCTTAACATGTTTTCAACAAAATCCGATATCACTCAATCGACAAATGACAATTACATAATGAAAATTTTTGAACGAAGTTTCAAATATTTCAAATAGTATTTTTCAAGTTTTTCCTCAAACTCAAACAATGTATCCAATCTTTATGTTCATGTTTTTAAGTTCAAATTTCACAGTCATGAAATTTTGGACTTGTCTTCATCTTGTTCCTCTTCTTGAGCAAGACATTGAATATGAGAGAGAAATCTAGATAGGGAGACGGGGAGACAAAGGAGTATGGGGAATAATAGATATGGGGATGCGATAGAGATATATAGGGAGAAAAGAGAGAGAGGGAGAGAACAGTAGCGAATCCAGAATTTTCACTCAGGGAATTAGGAAAAAATAGCAAAACCTAAATATAAAAATAATGTTGTCCCTGAGAATCAAACCCAGGGTGCTAGAGATAATTTTGAACACCTTAGACCACTTGAGCTAACCTTTTGCATTTGTTTAGATCATTCAAAAGTTAATATATGTACATAAACACAGAAAATCTACCCTATATACACTGTAATTTTTTACCGAGGGTGTCGGGGTGAACACCCTCGGTACCCTCTAAATCCGCCCCCGGGAGAGAGATGGAGATGGAGAAACACGGAGAGAGATGAGAGATGGGAATGAAGCTAGAGATACAGGGATATATGATGGTTTAGTTTGCCAATTCTTTTATTAAAATTATTATATCAAGGCAATAAATGAAATTTGGGTTATTTTTTGCCAATAGATAGTTAAATCGAATTATATCTATATGTCAATTTTTCTTAAATAAATTATCGGGGAAAGATTATGGATGCCCCCTCAAATAAAAAAAATTACTCTCCCATACCCTCATTATTTTCGTGCTCCCAGAAAAAATTAAAAAGATTTACCCGAAATGCCCCCAAGTTATGATATCAACATAGTATATAAATATACTGAGATGATATCATGGAAGATGCTGGAGTCCTTCTCTTAGTCTTACATGATACCATCATGGTATATAAATATACTGAGATGGTATCATAGAAGATGCATCAGTCCTTTTCTTAGTCCTCCATGATACCATCATGGTATATAAATATACCGAGACAGTATTATGAATGATCATGTTCATTTATTAAAACACACTTTTTTCGCAAAAAAAAATCTCTATGATACCATCCTCTTATATACATATACCGTGATGGTATTATGAAGGACTGCTTCAGTCCTTCAATGAGACACTCCTCAAGACCATGGTACTATCATGGTATATAAATATACTGGGATGGTATCATGGAAGACTGTTTCAGTCATTCTCTTAGTCATTCATGATACCATCGTGATATATAAATATACTGCAATGGTATCACAGAGAGGAAGGGGTTTGGCCGAGAGGTATGTCAAGTAAAAATTTTCAGCCGATGGAGTTAGAAGCAAAAATAGTTTGGGAGGGGGCATGGGTGAGTAAATATTTTCTATTTTGGGGGCAATTAGTGATGTTTTCCCTAAATTATCAGAAGGCAAAAATAATATTTGTAAGAGTTGGGCGGGTTGAGTTATAATTCATTTGTTAGCCCATCTTAATTAGCTCATATCAACCCAACTAACTTTTGAACAGGGTTCGATAATGACTTATTTATTAATGAGGCTTTTACTTGGGTATGCAAAATTATTTAAATATTTATCCGGTTTAGCAATAGAGTCTGTTTTTCAAAAAGAAGCGAGAGTTGTTTTACAAAATATATACAATCCGGTCAAACCATACACCTTATATATAACTTGCATACAACTTTTTGTGGTATAAAATCTGGTCAAAATATAAAACTTACAAATTACTTGCATACAATTATGTTGTATATATTTTGTATATCGTATGTATGTCACTTTATGTCCAGTGATAGATTCGACATACAAATAACATACACCCAAAATATAAAATACATTAATACAACTTATTTATACATTGGGATCTAGAAAACCAGCATTATTCTTCTTTCTTGTCGTGTTCCGATATGAAATTGCTATAACACCCAATCCAAATAAATAAAAATTTCGCAACACCCACTTTTCGGATTCAAAGTTTTAAAACTATTCAATGGTAGTCAATTGAGTTTTTTTTTCTCGATTTTGGTGTGCTTGGTAAGAAAGAGAGGGAGAAAGAGGGAAAAGGAGGAAGGTTAATGACTAAAAAGGGGTAGATTGGAAAAGGAGGAAGGTTAACTTATTATAATCGGTTAAGTGTTTGTTATATTTTGTAATTAAAAGTAATTACCATAAAGAATGATAATTAAGTCTTAAAAGTAGCTTATGCATTGTTAATTAATTTCATTTTGAGACAATTTGCCATCCCTAGCTTAAGTCAATAAACTATAATGAACTTTGCGATTGTTTTTCCTGATGCCCTAGTTGACTTCCCTACCAAATGAATGGCGGTCTTCTTTAATGTTTCCGTGTGGCTGTGGCTATGAGTCCTTCACGTCTGCAGTTTGATTTAAAGTTACAATATGAATTCAATATTCATAAATGATGCTTAATTAGACTGGACAATTTATTTATTTTCCCCAAACATTTCGGTTGACAGTTGACTATAGCAGTTACATGACCAAATACAATTAACCAAGAAACATTTTAGATGTGCAAATCCTACAGTATCTGATTTGATGTGTAGTTTTAATATCTTTTGACTTCTGGGAGAGGTTATTGGTGAACACTGAAATCATATTTTCTCTTAAACCGTGTCTCATAAATCATATCGCAGCAATAGAATGATAGACCATCGCCCCATAGTCCACATATATTGTAAGGCAAATAAGACTGCACACCACCTGGACAATTATGGAACTATCTTGAACTCACATGTATATAGCTAGGAAGGTTGTCCCAATTAATTTAAATTGCTTAGTTTGACTCTATACAAAATTTAAGAATATTTGAATTGTCAACTTATTAAATAATAGAAAGTAAAATACTTAAATTGGGACGAGGGTTAAATCAATTATAGTTTGTTTGATGGTATCTACTACTCGGATAACCATAGTAATTCTAGAGCTAATACGTGCAACAAACCCCGACTTCTAGAAGGGATGCATTTATTAGATAAAAGGTCGACGCGGGCTCTGCCCGTTGCTGCGATGATTCATGATAACTCGACGGATCGCACGGCCATCGTGCCGGCGACGCATCATTCAAATTTCTGCCCTATCAACTTTCGATGGTAGGATAGTGGCCTACCATGGTGGTGACGGGTGGTTCGGACTTGTAATAACTTTTAGCTATATGCATACATTAATAACTGTTTTCACGACTCGAACTCGTGATCTATAGGTCATAAAGAGACAACTTTACCGTTGCTCCAAGGCTTTCCTTCATAACTCTTAATTATCTCTCATTAAATTAAGGGCTTTTAATACATTTGAACACTCGGTAGTAGCGTACGCAGAATTTTTCATAAGCCGTGTCACTATTTAAAAGAGTGAGCGAATAAATAAATCACTATAACTCTATAGGGACTTTAAGGCATGAGTCAAAAGCTTTCTACCAAATTGTGCTCACTGCCACTAGGGTTCTTATTTAAGTGCTAGGTTCTTTTAGGATTTAAACGAAAGTGTAAGAAAAAGAAAAAAAAAAGAGGCTAAGTGAGTTCAAACCCGCAACCTCTTGAGCGCCTAATCACCAAGCCAGTGTGCATCTTTTTTTACAAGTGGTGTCATTTTCTTTCTTTGTACCTTCTATTTTTCTTATATATATATCTAGTAAAAAAGTCGATGAAGCAGTGTCACGTGACACGTCTCAGGCCAAGCTAAATCCGTCCCTGCCACTCGGCCAAAAATACTTACAGCGCGCATCTTGCTAATATACAAAAGATATACATTAATTTATGTATAAAATATGCATACTTTTTATATATTACAATGAATATACGATCACTATTATTTTGGTAGACGGCTATACGAAATAAAAATATTAAGTTAATGGCCCTTCTTTTCTTTTTCGCTTCGGGGTACACTCTCTTTCAGCAAAACAAAAGTAAATATCGTCTCCTAAACCAAACATATCCAATTTTGCATATATTCCAGCCAGAAACCCATGATAGGCCATCCGCCATTCCATGTGTCTTTAACGTTTTAAGTAGATTTCAGGTTACTTGAGAGCGAGGCTATTCTTTAATAATAATTTCCCTTGTGATCTTCTTGTATTTGTTCGATAATCTCAATGCCATATAAATTAAGAAATGGATTAGAGTGACAGGTGTTCACTTAAACACCCTTAATCAAAACATTATACAATGTATATAAAAAATTGTAGTGTAATATATATAATTTTAAAATTATTTTTGCACATATATATTAAATATTGAATATTGTTAGTGAAATTCCTGAATTCATCGGGATTCTGCGAGTTTAACAATACATTGCTTTCCGTTGGAATTATAAAATATATATGAGGGGCAAATGCAGTATTCAGTATTCAGTATTCAGGCATTGTGTTCATTTAAATTCAGTATTTCCAACAAAAATCACTAAATTTACAACAAATAGTAGGTTTGAATTTATAATTTTAAAGATACAATAAATTTAATGCTAAAAATATTAAGGTTGAACCCATAAAATTTAAATTTTGAATCCTGAATCCGCTTCCGTGAATATATATAAGATCATTGAACACTACTAGAAACAAGGGTTTTTCCCACCGATATTCATTGAGAAATTTATGCTATAAAATATGATTTTTCCACCTCATTCCCACTGAACAATCTCACTGGGAAAACGCATGACAGGAAACATGTTCTCATTGAAATGCTAGGAAACTTCATATAAATTTTTCCTTGTGAAAACTCTACAAGTTAGATTTTTCCCACCAACATTCAGTAGGAAATAACCACTGAAAATTTAAAAAATCTGTGAGAAAATAGTAATTTTTTAGTAGTGGAAGACACCGAGTCAAAATCTGTCTCAAAACAATAAAAAACAAGGCTAGGAATTTTTAAGTTGTCGGTCTTTAATTTCTGTCCATATACTGTTTCCTGTTTATTTATGCTTTATTTAGAATATAAGATGCGTAAATAAATTCATGAATTCAAAAGCAGCGTAGCAGTCAGATAATCAGTTATTCTTTCAAGTATGTAAGATGAAGAAGATTGACATGGACCAAATAAAATGAATCAGATAATCACTTGTCTAATACTACTTGTTTTTTATTTATTTATTAAGAACAATAGTAATAACATTTTCGGATTGGGTTTCCATTCAGGGTGGGCGTTCGGTTTTTCGGCTCGGTTTTATCAAACTTCGGTTTGATTATTTCGGGTTCAGTTTTTTGAAAGTGGACACCGAATACCGAACCAAACTAGTTTGGTTCGGTTCTTTCGGTTTCGGTTTTTTAAAGTTCGGTTCGGTTTTGGTTTTTTCAATTCGGTTTTTTTGATATGATATTAGAAGCGATTCCATTGACACTAATTCGTATTCTTAAAAGCAACAAAACATAAAACTGATAAATTGAAATCAAAATCAAACAAACAGGATACACAAGAACAGAAAACTATAATCATGATATAGGATTACTAGGTGTTATATACATACCGTAAGAATAATTAAGAAAACACATAAAGGACATACATTAATCCTAAAGACACATCCTAGTTACCTTCCTTTGTTAAGGATATTTGATTTTCTTAACTGAAGTGGAAAATTAGGGATACAAATGAAAAGGAGGACTTGTTACAATTGGGTTTTTTCTGGCTTTAAACTTAATGAGCCTGGACTATTTTAATTTTTTGGGTAATGTATAAATTTTGATGCGCATTCGGTTTTTCGGTTCGGTTTTATCAAACTTCGGTTCGGCTATTTCGGTTTCGGTTTTTTGACGGTGGACACCAAACACCGAACCAAACTTATTCGGTTCGGTTCGGTTTGTTGAAGTTTCGGTTCGGTTCGATTTTTTGATTTTCGGTATTTATGCCCAGCCCTACTTCCATTTCCCTTCTCTCCATTTTCCCCAAGTTCTACCTTGGATTGGAGACACATGGCGTGAATTAGAATTAATGGCGAAGATTTAATTGACTAAAACAAGACCCTAACCATGATTTACATAATTAATAACTTATCCAAAAATATATTAGAATATTTTCTCTCTCTTCGTATTTTACTTTTCCTACCCAGTTAAATATCTTTTCTGATTTACCCGATTATTTTTTGCCACTTATTTTTTATTTCCTACGCAAAAATAGACCCCATTATTCAATTGGTGATATTTTTCAATTTTTTCCAATTATGATGCTTACTAATTCATATAATGTAGACCCCATTATTCAACCGGTAATGGTATATTTCTGAAAGAGTTATCTATATATATTCTAAAAAATATCTCCATTAAAGAGTTGTCATAATTGGAAAAAAAATGGAATATTAAAATAAGAAGACAGAGAAAATACTTTAATATATTTATGGATATACTATTAATTATATAAATCATGGTTAGAGCTTTGTTTTACTTAATTAAATCTTAGCAATTAATTCTAACCCGTGCCATGTATCTCTAATTTAAGGTAGAACTTGAGAAAAATGGAGAGAAGAGAAATGGGGAGGAGCCCAATCCAACATTTTCATTACACTAGTTGTTTGCGTCAATTACTCGGAACAGAATTCATATATTTTAATATGAAAAATTTACTTGTTATAGCTACTTTTACTACCTATTTAATGTTAATAACTACCTTTTATTTAAATTGATAATAATAGCTAATTAATTTTCTAAATTACCCATTCTAGATACAACAGTAACTTGCACTTATCAGTTCTCAAATACACCGTAAATAACGGTAAACACTATCCCAACTTCCCATTTTTGAAACTCATGTAATATACATTACGTTTCTCTCTCCCTTTCCATTAATTTTAGCCGTTTTTTTCTCCTCAGAATCTATCGATTACCATCAAGCACGATTCCACTACAATTTATTGTGCCGAGATTTGTGGGTGGTGGTGTATTTGCGTAAGTTTTCATTATTTTGTGTATTTTGATCAATTTAATTCAATTTTTTTATATTTTTTTTCAAGATTTTTAACTTTCAATGCTTAGGGTTTTCCAATTTGAGTAGTGAAAAACATCAATTAATAGCGGATGAAAGCATATCTAGTAGGGTTACAAGAGGTATCCCACATACTCTTCAAAATTTAGATTCTCTTTCTTTTGATTTGGGTATTTCTCAACAACAACATGATGTTGATGCAGCTTCTGCTGAGAAATTGGTTGCTGAAAGGAGATCTAAGAAAATCCAGGATCCTGTCAGAATCAGAAATCCTTCAACTACCAATTTGGAGAAAAAAAAAATGATTCTGCCACAAAGAGGAGAAAATCATCCGATGTTGCTTCTAGTAGCAAAGGGAAGAATGTTGTAGAGACAGATACCGGAGAACAACAATTAACTGTGAACAAGCAGGTATTTTTTAATTTTTTATATATATATTTTTGTGAATAAAATTGTATTTTACATGTTGCCCAAATTCGGTTAATGATTCATGTATTTTTGACCGCATCCGTAAGTATAGTTGCATGTATTTATTGATCTGAACAATTCATTAATAGATGGGATAGAAATTGTATGTATTTTGTATTGTTTGAATTAGTTTTGTATTTGAAACATACATACAACTGTATCATGTATTTCAATAACCATATTTGTTATCCATTATCAAACTATGTATCATGTATTTGTAATTCCTCACATTTGTGTATTTTTTTAAATAATACGTTTATGTATGTTTTAAAAAGCAGGTATGTGTATGTGTCAGATAAAAGGTGTATTTGTTCAACTTTTATCAGCTAAACATCTTAATAATTGTTTTTTGTTTGCATGTATGTATTGATCTGAACAATTCATTAATAGATGGGATAGCATTCATATGTATTTTTGTATTGTTTGAATTAGTTTTGTATTTGAAACATACATACAACTGTATCATGTATTTCACTAACCATATTTGTTATCAAATTATCAACTATGTATCATGTATTTGTAATTCCTCACATTTGTGTATTTTTTTAAATTAATAACAGATTTATGTATGATTATATATTTTTGATTCTCTTGTGTTGCCATTATATTCAAACTTTCAGGCTTCCAAATTCCTGGTTAAACGTCCCCCCACTCAACAGATACGTTATGCTTCATATATGAACCATAACATTAAAGATGAGTTGAAGGACAAACTGACCGATAGACAATTCAAGCTATTTTCCAAAATTATTTTTGGACAATATATGCAGATGCAAATTGACACTGAGGTGCAGGGTCAGTTATTTAGGTGTTTTATGGTTAGGGAGTTGAAGCGTAGTAATAGTGATGCGTTTGTTATCGATATTAATGGGACGGAATTGACATTCGGTCTTTTTGAGTTTGCTTTAATTACTGGTTTGAAGTGTTCCGGGGATGAAGTTGTTTTTGACGAGGGTCCTAACAGATTGTTGGATGAATATTTTGGTGGTTCTGGTAATAGTGTTTTAAAGATGACTTTAAATAAGTACTTTGAAGACAAGGATTGGGGTGTTGGTGATAACGCAGATGAAGATGCTGTAAAGATTGCAATCCTGTATTTCATTCATAATTACATACTTTCAAGTGAAAAAAGGAACGTCACAGTCCCAAGACATCATTTTGACTTGGTGGAGAGTGAACAGTACAATGAATATACATGGGGGTAAGGAAGCATTTGATGATTTGATTAAGAGTATTCACCACAAGATGGACAAGCCGAAGCAGTTTTATTGTCTACGGGGTTTTCCTTTTGCTATGCAAGTGTGGATATATGAGTGTTGCTCTAATGTTGACCCTAATTTAATGGTTAAAACCGGAAGCCGAATCCCAAGAATGTTTAATTGGAGAACAGTGAACCAAAAGCCATCAGTTAACTACTTGATGTTGGGCATGTTGAAGGACGGTGAGGTAAAATACTTACATTAAATACATGTCTATCAACTAGTATTTTACACTTGCATTTTGTGTATTTTAGTTGTTGTGTATTTGTAAAATACAGAGAGGTTCTAAACCGACAGTTCACAATATATTTATGTGCAGAACATTCTTAAATTCAACAACATTGTTCCGACCATGTTAGAGGTTGAGAAGCTTGGTCTGCGTCCGTACCTGATCAACAGACCTGCACCACCACCTCAAATACACCAAGAGGAAAATGAATATGCAGATTTTACCACAGCACCTCCCCGTGTTGTTGCTGCCAAGAAAACTCAAAAGAACGATGCTTCAAAATCTCCACCGCACAAGAAGCCTAGGAAGATGTCAACGAAAACATTGCTTGTTCAGAAGTCACCAACCACAATCCCAAAAAATTCTACAGTTGGACAATCATCTAAAAAATCTGCTTCGATGGTAGATAAGCCGGTTCAATCAAAGGGAAAAGAAAAAGCTACTCCAAGTGTCCATCGCGTTCCTGTTGACAACGTATCTACCAGCAAATCAGTTGACCTCACAAGTTTGAGGCAGGAACTTAATCAATTTAAGCAGGAAGTAAGTTTTTTTATTTTATTTTGATATTCATCAAACTACAACAAATAAGGATTTTACAATGAATTTGTTGTTTTCACCATTTAGGTGCTTGCTGAATTCAAGGATGTTTCTACTGAGCTCAAGGATCTTCGCAAAGTTATTGATGAAAACTTCGAAAAGGTTTTGGAACATGTCAAAGGGAAACAAAATTCAGAAAAGGTAAAAAAAATCAATAAATACATATTGAAACGATTGCCTTCAGTGTGAAGTAGGAAGCATATGTATCTAACAAATACATCATTTTTTTTAGGGTGATGACAGCGAAACTCATGTTCCTTTACCTGATGGCAACATACATCAAGAAGCTGATGATTACATGGACCATGGTGACGGTATTCACATGGAGACTGATACGGGTGATGTGCATCCAACAGAGGTATATTTTTTTTTAATGTATTTATCATTTTTTACTCATTTTTATATGTTATTTTAAAAAAAATATAATTCAATGTATGATGAAAAATTGGGATCTACTGGACTTTAAAATATTATGTATTTGATATTGATATGAAAAACAGTAGTGTCATGTATTTTTTGTGTACTGTTTGTTTGACAGCATGATTGTTCACTGTTTTCCTTATGTATTTGTTTACTGCTTTTGGACATCTTCAACAAATAGTTTCTCCTGTATTTATGTATTTAATATAGTTTTTTATGTATTATATTCATGTATTTTATATACTTTTGGCCCGTGTTTTTATAAGGAAAAGGGTCTTGCAACTGATATTCAAGTTGGTATTGGCAATGAGAGCGGCAATACGCTGAAAGCTTTAACCGAAGAGATTGCAAAAGGAAGTGATCTTTCAGGAGAACCGAAGACTTCGGTTGAACGTCTGGCTGGTCCAACAGAGGTATATTTTATTTTTTAATGTATTTACCATTTTTTACTCATTTTTATATGTTATTTTAAAAAAAATATAATTCAGGTATGATGAAAATTTGGGATCTACTGGACTTTAAAATATTATGTATTTGATATTGATATGAAACACAGTAGTGTCATGTATTTTTTGTGTACTGTTTGTTTGACAGCATGACTGTTCACTGTTTTCCTTATGTATTTGTTTACTACTTTTGGACATCTTCAACAAATAGTTTCTCATGTATTTATGAATTTAATATAGTTTTTTATCTATTAGATTCATGCATTTTATAGACTTTTGGCCTGTGTTTTTTTATAAGGAAAAGGGTCTTGCACCGGATATTCAAGTTGGTATTGGCAATGAGAGCGGCGATACGATGAAAGCTTCAACCGAAGAGATTGCGGAAGGAGGTGATATTTCAGGAGAACAGAAGACTTCGGTTGAACGTCCAGCTGATCAAACAGAGAAACATACTGTGGAATAGCAAAAATGTTCTGATGATTCAAATAATTCCGAGGTTCGAAATAAACGTATTCTGATTCAGCCATTTTTTGTTTTTTAAAATGTATCATACAAGTGACTGAATAATGTTTCTTTTTGTATTTTTTGAGTAGGTGATCGCACAGGTGCTAGCAAATATAGCAGAATCAGAAATGGCTAATGAACAAGTTCAAGAGAAAAAAGCCGAGGAAAGCACCAGCTCAACTGTCTTAGAGGAACCCCAGGCAGCAGTTTGTAACGCGCAGCCGTTGTCTCAATGGTTGTTGCCTAATGAGTATTTACCAAGCCAAACCCTAGGGAAAGAAATCATGTTACATCCATCAGTCCCACGAGCTGCACGCCCCAATAAATACAAGTCTTCACCGTTTGTGACAGATTTTGGTATATATCTAATTTTTAATTTACTTGTTTGTTTTTTAATACGCAACTGTTAATGTTTAAAGACCAAATACACAGGTAGTAGTTCGGGAAAGGATCATGTTCATGTGTTTGATAAAAAATATCCATTCCAGCAAGATCCCATTACCAGTCCACTTGATGTACAAATTGTGAATGAATACCGTATTGTCTTCGAAACAGTCTGCTTGTGAGGCACGATAGCAAGTATGTTTTTATCCCAGTATTACATACAGTGATTCCGCATGGTTTTTGTGAATAAGTTGATGTATTTGTTTGTTTTGTTGCTGTAGAAAGAATTACGAAGACCATTACAAAAAAAAAAACAGTTTTTGACAATGGAGTCAAATTCAATTTTGGCATCACAACTGTCAATGATAAGAACTGGTTTTACCTGTTATCGATGGATGGTTAGCTTTGGAATGAAGAGGTGATTTTTATCAGCAATGGAATTCATGTTGTGTTACTAAAATGTTTTTATGTATTTGAATGTGATCTAATTGATGTATTTTTGACAATTCCAACACATTGATGTCATTTTCTATTACTTTCGGAAGAAAGGAAAATTTTTAGCTTCACCATTGGTGACTGCCTATTCAAGCATAGAATTGATGTGGTCCACCACGCATATCACAATGTTGAAACCCAGACAAACGTGGCAAATGAAGAGCAAGTATTGATTGAGTATGTTGAGGGCCACAGGCTTATTGCCAATGTCCCGTGGCATGCGGTTGACAATGTGCTAATACCGGTGAATATAAAAGAAGAAAATCATTAGTTATTAGTACTCCTTTCATTCAAGGACAGGTATTTTTGATGATGAATTAAATATTTTATCATTAGTGTTTCATTCATCATTTTACCACAGATTTTTTTAAAAAAAATGTACAGGCGTCTGTATGTTTACAACTCGTATCAATCAGCCGGGCACAACGCAGTTGTTAGGAATGAAATAAAAAAGCTTGCTACACTTCTGCCACATTTCCTACATATGGCTGGATTCTATGTAAATCAAAAAAGCATAGATTTGGTGAAAGACCCAGCATATGTGGATAAGGGACAGATCGATATCATTGAAGTTGTCTATGTTGAAAATCTACCGCATCAACCTACTCGTAGCATGTAAGTAGTAAACATATATTTTTAAAAATATCATAGTGTATCAAATACATGATATATCCTATCAATTTATTATTCTTCTAAAATACATGAGTTGTTTGAACTTGAAATACTTTATTTAGAACTTGAAACATATATTTTCTAATATAAGTTCTTATCTTTTTTTTTTTTTTTTTTTTTTTTAGGGACTGTGGTGTCTTCGCGGCAGCGTATGCTGAGTATTTGACATCGGGTGAAAGGATTTCAGATGTCATTGTTGCACACATGCAGCGTATGAGATACGGTGCACTCTTATGAGACTACGCTGAACGCAAGGTTGCTGACAAAGGCGAGAGTGATAATGAAGTTCCACCAAGACCGATTAGGCCAACAATCGATTACAACTCTGTAAATGCAATTGATGTTTGATAAATACTATTCGTGCATTTGATGTTTTTTGTCCTTTTTTTCATTAAGAGCAAACAATCTGATGTTTTTAGATGTATTTTGACTGATGTTGGATAATTATCATTTAACCAAAGAAATCTCAAGGGGTTTATGTTCCATATGTTTGATGTACTTAGTTCCATATATTGTCAAATATATCTGAAGTTTAGAAAAAATACAGTAAAATGTGACATCATGAATCCACAAATACATTTATTCACCAGGTTCACAAAATATGTATGTTTAATTCACCATGTTCACAAAATATGTATGTTTTAGTAAATTTTATTCATTTTTGTTTTAGTTTAATAAACACATCTTGTGTATTTGACATGACCAGCACAACTATATGATTTCAATAAAAAAAAACTGCAAAAAATAAACCCACCTCATCAGTTTCTGAAACAATACGTACGTTTTATACCACATATGCAGTGTTATGAAGTTGAATAAACAACACTATTTTCTAATCGGAACATGGGTTGCCTTTTTTATTTTTTGTGTTAAAAATACATGAACATTACCGTGTAATTTCAGACACCAGGATCACAAAAAACATGTATGTTCTATTACAGTTTATACAATTTTCAGAAGGCCAACAAATACATAATGTTTAATTGACATTACCAGCACAACTACCAACATATGTTCTATTACAGTATTTTTTGAAGTTGAAAAAAACACCATACGTATCGGGAAAAAAATTCCATTAAGATCAGTTTGAATGGGGCATTCATTTCATAGCAAAAATTTCTATAATACTATAACATGTGTCAATAGAAGTTTTTGACACAAGTGTTCAAATACTTAAATAACCGATCTATCTTCGCTAATAAAGTTAAATGGATAGGAACATAAGAAAAATTCACTTCCTTAGAAGCTCAAAACTATATGAACGTCTGTTGTGCCCAAGTTATCCACAAAAACTGCAAGCATGTCTGCTCTTTCCAAACAACAATTCACTTAAAGGCTTATCACGCCTCTTCTTAGGCCTACCAGACGGTCTCTTGTATCTTGGTGGCAAAAAAACATCCTCCAAAATATTTTTGGGAATGTTCCATTCACGCTCGTCGGGTAGAGGATCCACATGTACATCATATATCTTCAACACGGTCTCTGGTTTGAACAAATAAGAGCAATAATCATCAGCAACCAGATTTTTCTTTTTAATGACAGCTCATGCATGCGAGAAGGGGATTTCATCAAGTTGAAACATACGACAACTGCAAGTTTTTCTATTCAAATTAAGAATGAATCGCCTTCCTCCATCATGTATTGTGTACACGAATTCGGTTGATGGTTCTACCTGAAAAAATAAATATTACATGTATTTGTTATTGAACCAATCAGAATTTTAAAATAAATAAACAAATCATTAAACAAATACATATCAATTTTCAAAGAAGCATATATTAAATTTACATTAATACTAACTGTTCATGGATACCAAATACACATCTATATAATGTGTAGAAACACCAGATTAGTACAAGTACAAGTTTGTCAAATAAATTATAACAAGCATTAAACTAAAATATACTGTCATTCGTAGACATAGATACTCGTTGATTGATAGCATCTCCTGAAACGTGTAGTGAACCTGTATGTTCCATTTCTCCGGTTATTGTAATTCCATCTCCCAAACATCCTTCTAACTTCTTCGAGAAAGTCATATATAGGAAGTTCTCTAGCTGCTAAAAGATGTCGGTTAATGCACTCTGCTATGTTAGAAGTCATTGTCCACCCTCGATTAACAGATGCATACAATCTAGCCCACTTGTCTCTACTAGCCGATTCCAAATACTCTGCCACGTGCATATCTACCTTTTGAACCTTCTCCATCAACTCATCGAAATCATCCTGCGTGTATGCCTTTGCCATGGAATAAAAAACAGGACTCAACACATCATGGCTCTTCTTGTATTTTTTACATACATTACCCCACAGATGCCAAATACATGCATAATGTGCAACTTCTGGATAAATTCTACAAACAACCTTGTTTATACTTTCATGCCTATCTGATACGATACACATATTCTCTCTAATTCATATGTTTCTCTGAAACGCTCAAAAAACCACGTCAATGATCTGTCATTCTCAGAATCAATCACACCATATACTAAGGGAAGTATGTTGCCTGGAGATACAGTTAAGAAGAAAAAAAATAATAGAATACATTTTGTATTTGTCTAAAACAGATAAAATATATATTGAGGTAATAAATTAATATGTATTTTTTTTGACATATCTGCACCGTCTAATGTGCTTGCCGAGACAAATGTTCCATTGTATGGTGCTTTTAAGTGGCTTCCATCAACTACCACAATTGGCTGACAATAATCAAAGCCTTTGATAAATGCATACAGTGCTATAAAAACATACAGAAATTCATTTTTGCGGGTTTTACACATTCTGATATGTGAACCCGGGTAAGTCTTATCCAATATGTATAGATATCCAGGTAGTTTTTTATAAGATTCAGCTGGTTCACCCATTAAATCGCTCATCGCCTTTTCTTTGGCCCGCCAAGCAACCATGTATGAAACATCCATTCCAAAATCATTTTTGACGTCCTTCGCAATGTCTTTAGGCATATATTTCCTCTTACGATTTGATATTTTTGGTTTGACAATCCCACTTATCAACCGACTTGTAACTTGGCATTGGGAATAAACCTTTTCCTTTAACGGACATGTATGTTTGTCTTGAAACTCCCTAACTCTAAACATTCCTGACTTACCTACACTTGACGCCCTGAATTTCCAATCACACTCTCCTGATGCGCACACAAGTGTGTAGCTACAAAAAAATAAAAAATAAAAACACACACACATTAATGTAAAATACATCAGTAATGTATTTATTCTTGTATTATTAATACAAAGGACAGATGAGTAATTTTACCATATGTAAATAAGTTAATCAAATGCAACCCGGGCCAAATACATTATTTATGAGTACAAATACATACAATCCAGTTTTGATTCTACTTTATAATAAACATACACATGCTAAGAAATACTTCCACTCGTACAAATTAACAAACATACACTGTCACGGTTCAAATACATAACAACACACAGTTGAAAATACATAAACAAATGCACATTTTAATACCTTATTGCATTGCTCCTTTCTGTCCGATAGTTGAACCTGTTTGTAATTGTATAATTCACCATCACAGATTTTAATGTATCTTTATCCTTGTATACTTGATCGACGACAACTACTTTTTGGTTCTTGTCATCAATAACCATACCCTTGTTGTTTTCGAATAACAAATCAGCGTTTCCACAACTTGATGATGTCAAATCACGGGAACCAACTGTTTCTATTATATTCGTTTGATTCATGTATCCGATTTGCAAATAATCACCTTCAACACAACTCTCACCCGATATACATATCTCCATGCTTCTATTAGTTGTAATGATACATAATGGGTACATTGGTAATGCTTTGTTATCTTTCTTCAGTTCCACATACACCCTAACACCCATATCATTGTGAATTTCCATTGGAATATAATCACCTTCAACCATGTATTTTATGTTTATGTTTTTCATTTTCTTGTCCAAATTCAATTGGGTTGCAACTGTTTGTAACAATTCCTCATACGTCGAATACTCCTTGAAAGTCACAGCATCGATTTTGTAATTGACGTATTTATTCTCATCGTTCCAAATACCAGATTGTCTAATCAACGATGAAATATTGGCCATTTTATAAAATAAAAAAAAAATCCTTGAATCATTGTCTCAACATAAAACCTGTAATATGTATGCCCTACATAAGATTCACGTTCAAATTTGAACAATTTATACAAATTAGATTTACAGCTCACTAATAATTCAAATACAACATACACATATTGAATTACACTTCAGAAATACATAGTTTAGCTGATCATACATTATACTATGCCATTTAGATTCAGAAAAATAAAAGATATGAACTAGAATTTTTTTTTTATTCCTAACCATTCATGTACATTAAAATACTTTCAACCGTAATTTTCAAGAGCATTATTCATTCATTGACACGCTTACAATGATATTACATCATTATTTTCGAATATCAGTTATAAAGATAGAAATAAAAAAAAATCAGAAGAATAAAACAACTTTGACATTATGCTCCAAGAAAAAAAGCGAAATCACATAAATACAACTTGAATAGACGAAATTTGTGAAATCAAAACAGTGTTTTTGCACGAATTACTTGAAGATTGATCGTGTTTGTTTTGTTAATGTATTTTCAGAAGTGTTGAATATTTAATTTGAAATTTGAATTTTTACGTTTTGAATGTTGAAGAATGCATGGAAGAAGAGATGCGTGTAAGGAAAGGGAATATTACAACTGATTTTGTGGAAAAGAAGGTAAAAAATATCTTAATTTCTCATTTAATACCACTACCGTTACAGACTAAAATAAATGAGCCTGTTCCTTTTTTTTACCGCATGCTCATGTATTTGCTGGCAACAAATACATGCGAAAACATACACAAATCAGCTGATTTTTAGCTACGAATGATAATATTAAAAAGGGTAGCTACAAATGGTAGGATGCTACAATAAGGTAGTCATTTGAGAAATTTTACCTTTTAATATTTCCTAGCTATTACCATGACTCTTAGGTACGTACCTGTAAAAGATACCTGAATTATTACGTATACATACAGAATAAAATACCTGAATTAGGTATATGAGGTGCAAAAAAACTGAATTACTTATATACACGAGACATTATGTGTTACTCTCTCCACATCAAAAATATTTATCGTCCTTATTAAAAATATATCTCAAAATACTTGTCATTTTAAAAAATTAAATAGCTTTTTTTTTCATTTACCCTTTATATTAATTACAACATTTAAGAGGGAGTACATCATTGATGGAGTTGGCATAAATATATAATAAATATTTATTTAGGGGTGATAACATGATAAAGTATTTTAAGAGAGTAAAATAATCAAAATGCTATCCTTATTAATGCTTTCTTAAGAAGTATGTAGATGAAAAACTGTTTTGAGACGTAAGGAGTATAAGCTTTTGTAAGAAGTGTGTAAATGAAAAACACGACAACTATTTTGAGACTGCGAAAGTATAAATAAAACCCGATCCTAATATCTTTCAATTCGTTGTCCCTTTATATAAGAAATTGGATGATTATTATTATTATTATTATTATTATTATTATTATTATTATTATTATTATTATTATTATTATTATTATTATTATTATTATTATTATATACTCCCTCCGCTTCAAGATGTTTGTCTGGCTTTGACTTGACACAGAGTTTAAGAAAGTAAAGAAGATTTTTAAATTTGTGATCTTAAATTAGAGATATGCAAAATGTACCAAAATGTCCTTTACTCTTGTGATATTAAATATGTCATGTGAAAAGTTAAAATTAAAGAATTGCCAACAAAGAAAAGAGATATTTTTTTTAAACGGCTGAAAAAGGAAAGTAAGACCAACATTTTATAACAGAGGGATCGAAGCAAAGACATTATTATTATTATTATTATTATTATTATTATTATTATTATTATTATTATTATTATTGTTATTATTATTATTATTTTGCAAAAGAAATCTATGATTGAGTTCAAACATGATAACCCAATAGTGAACTCTAGCCCTACAAATAAGAGTCCGGAACCAAAATGCCCCCAAAAAAACCATTTTGAACCAAAATACCCCAACAAAAAAAAAAGTTACAAAACTACCTTTAGCGCAGTAAAATAACTTCAGATTGTAAGGCGTTTCCACTACATAAGAAACAACTGGAATTAGATCTTGGAAATGATCGACTGCGCTAAAGCACTTAACGGTCCCGTTAAGTGCTTTAGCGCAGTATTTTATAGCGCAGTAAAATACTGCGCTATAGGAGTCCACCATTTTCCAAAAACAGCCCCTTATTACATTTTCACTCCTTTTTACGTAGTTTAGCCGTATATTAATCATGCTTTGAGACTCCGGAACTTCAATATTTTATATAGAACCCTACTTATATTTGTCAATTAATAAGATAGGCTCAATACATCAAGGATACGCAATAATTTGGATTGTCATTTTAGTGGTTGAAAAGTGCTCGAAGTCCTTTTTTGTTTGAAGACTTGTAGTCATTAGCTTTACGTTATTTATCTTTTACGGTTTCATATTATTTTTAAATTAATGCTTAACTTTATTTCGAATGTGTCACGTTTTTTTTAATTATCAATTTAGGATGTGAAACTATAAACAATAATAAAGACTAAGATAATATTTATAAATATGCAAAAAATATATAATATTTACGATAAATTGTACAACACTAATGTATATACACTATCGAGGATGGGTCCCACATGTAGTATGCCGGAGACTATCCCTAGGCCTAAGGCTCATACCATCCCCACCGCCCTCGCCATTGTCTCCATCGCTCTTTTTCCTCTTAATAACCGGGCGCTCCAAGTCATGATCATCTCCTCTTCCCCTGGCCCGTGCACCCTTGACTAGAATGTGCTTCTTCTTGGGATCTGGTCCCGCTCGCACGGGCAGAACCTCATGATGACTTGGGTCTGGAAACTCAGACTCTTCCTCGTCAAGAGTTGCCACCGCGAGCGCCGAAGGATGAACCTAAAAAATATATAATAATTAGTACCATTTCTTATTTATATTGAATACATTAACATTATTTATTTAATCAAACCTGTGTGCCAACGGGCGCCTGAGTAGGCTATTGAGATGGGACTGGTGGTGAATATGAGGTAGTCTCCTGGACGAGATATTGCTCGAAGTCCAAGTAAAGGTTATAAAAATTAAATAAATATTTACCTTATATTGAATAAAATTAATTTTAAGTAAAACACTTACATGCGCTTCGGTAGTCTCATGAGAAGACACCACTGCCTCGGCAGGCTGATGAGAATGCTCCTGAATGGGTCACTCATGTGGACCCACTGGCGCCGAATCTTAAAATATGAAAAACATGAAATAATAAGTAACATACATATTTAAAATAAGTACTTTAAATAATCAAATATGTATATTAAATATTGACCTTATATTGAATAAAATAAATTTTAATAAAAATCTTACCAGTGGCTCGACAGTCACATGGGAAGACACCGTTGGCTCGGCAGACCCATGAGAAAACGCCTGAGTGGGTGGCTCTGGTGGACCCGCTGGCGGAGCATGCTTAAAATATAAAATATTACTAAATAATGAGGTAACATATCTATCTATATATATATACCCCGTATATTTATACGTCGAAATATTCGCAAGCAAGTCGACTCAAATTAAAGATAGGATCATTTTCGGACCGAAGTCGACTCAAATTAAAGACAGGAACATTTTCGGACACGAAATAGAAATCATTAATTTTCAATTTTAATTAGAACATAAATTGTTTATAAATTTTACTTAGTGTAAAAATATTATTGGAGATTAGGGACTAATTAATTGGGATTATATTATTAAGCAAGAATTAGTGATTAGTTAAATTAATTAAGATTAATTAATAAAGTGGGCCCCACCTGATTTTTAAATAAATAAAAAAAAAGAGAAAAGATGACACATAAAGGGGGGGGGGGGGGCACGTGTAGGGCTTGGGAGACTCACATATATGTATTATCAAATGACTCATTTAATCACCATTCATACCTTAGTTGAATCAAGAACAAAGAGAAAGAAAGAATTGGAAAAAAAAGCTCTCGGCCATGGATGCTTTGGCCGAGCATTGAGAGAGTGAAGGAGAAAAATTAAGGTTTCAAGGTATTATACACATTCAAGGATTTCAACGTGAATTGATCCTTGGAGTCAAGTTGATTAAGGTAAGATTTGATCTTTTTTTATACACGTTTTGGAGGTGATTTAAACTTGTATAAATTGGTAAATGTGTGATGAATGTAAGAAGTAGTATATGTTGATGTTGAAATGTAAATTGAGCCGTGTAGGGGGCTGCTTTAATTAGGCATGGTGAATTGATTTTTAAGGTTGTTGTTATCATAGATTATATAGTAAAAGAATGAAAGAATTAGATAGTTAAGATTAAAGTTGAGTTGTTATGAACATGTTGTTATCCTTGTCAAGTTGAAAGGATTGAAGATATGATTATGTCTATATGTTGTTGTTGGTATTTCTGTGTTAACAGGAGGGTAATTGGAAATTCGGGTTAGGCGAATATATAGGGGAAATGCTGCCCGATTTTCGTTAAATCGTTAACTAATGGAAAATATAGTTACTGACGATAACGTTACCTTTATCTTAAATAGGCTAAAAGAGCGACAAGGCAAACGGCTTTGCAAATAGTCGCTAACAGGTATGTAAAGCTAACCCTTCTTTCTTTTGGCATGGTCTTTATGAAACAAACAGATGACATATATATGACTCCAAAGAAGCTCCTATTCTTAGAGCCACTAGGATGGCTAATGTCCTTGATTCTCAGAACTTACTTTATTATGTCTTGATAGGTATCTATGATATTCTTAAGCCGGAGGCGGCTGCCCGAAGGGGCCACCCTAGCTAAGCCGGAAGCGGCTGCCCGAAGGGGCCATCATGACTACGCCGGAAGCGGCCGTCCGAAGGGACTATTGTGTTATTAGCCGGAAGCGGCTATGAGTAGGATTCTATATTTATATTGTGTATGCTAGGATTTGTGTAAGGGACCACATGACATGTTTCAAAATGCTGTTCCAGGTTACTCCCGGGTTGCTTTCCAAACTTGCTTACTGTTGCGTTTTTCCTTGTTTTATGATTCAGTACTGCCTTACATTATTCAGTACATATTCCGTACTGACCCCCTTTCTTCCGGGGGGGGGGGGGGGGGCTGCGTTTCATGCTCGCAGGTTCAGGGATGCGGTTCGACAATCCAGCCACCTAGGAGGAGTTAGCATTGAGAGTGAGATAGCTCCACTTGCTTCGGAGACTGTTCCTGTTTTGGTAGAATTTTGTGTGTATATATTATGGGCATGACGGGGTCCTGTCCCATCACTTATGCATGGTCATACTCTTCTAGTAATCTGCGAACAGCGTGGGTGTCATGAATACTGTTTGGCCTTGCCGGCCATTGTTTTGTTGTACAGAAGTATCGGCAGCCTCGTTGGCTTGCATTGTGATACGTTACGTATATATAAATATATTTTGAGATGTTTTGGGTTACAGGTCGACTTTGGTATTCTATTTACAGCTTTCAAACTTAGTCAAATAAACCCTATTGAATGCCATGTTTGAGTACGGGTAACATAAGTTGGGTTATCAGGCAGGTTAAGCTCGGTCACTCGTTATGACCCTAGGTTGGGTCGTGACAAAAGTGGTATCAGAGCAGTTCAGTCCTCGGCATGTTCGCAGACGGTGTCTAGTAGAGTCTTGTTTATCGGTGTGTTGTGCACCACATCTATAAACAGGAGGCTACGAGACGTTAATAGGGTGTCATTCCTTCTTTCGTGTTGGAGATCGTGCGAATAGAGCTGTGTCATAAGTGAAGTCCTTAATCTAATAATCTTGTATGATTTCAGCGATGACTAGGAAGAGTAAAGCGACAGCAGCCCAGAAGGGCAAATCAGTTGAGGATGAGGCAATTAGCCAAGCCCCCAGGTCTACCAGAGCTCAGACTTATGCTGGGATACACATTCAGTCCCAGAGTTCTCCTACTTCCCCACCTCCGGAGGAGCTCAGAGGGGCACCTGATCCAGCCCCAGCACCAGTACCTCCAGTCCCTCAGCCGGATGCTCAGGGTTAGGAGATAAGAGAGATGAGAGATGCTATACGTTTGTTGACTCAGATACTTGCTACCCAGGCTGGACGACAGGATAGGGGTCATGAGTATCCAGATAGGGCTGCTAGTGCCAGGGCTCTAGATTTTCTTACATTAGATCCCCCAGAATTTAAGGGCACAGACTCTAATGCTGATCCTCAGGAGTTCATAGATAGTATGCAGCGTACCTTAAATGTGATGAAGGCGTCAGCTACAGAATCTGTTGAGTTAGCTGCTTATAGATTGCAGGGTATAGCAATTAATTGGTTTCAGTCATGGAGATTATCGAGGGGTAGGGATGCTCTTCCGCCGACTTGGCAGGAATTCTTAGATGCCTTCTTGCGCCATTATATGCCACCCGAGTTGAGGCGGGCAAGGGTTGATAGGTTCCTTAACCTGCAGCAGGGTAGCATGTCTGTTAGAGAGTATAGTGTGGAGTTTGATTCTTTGGCCAGATAGGCCCCTTCTATTGTGCAGGAAATGGAAGATAGAGTTCACCGATACGTGATGGGATTAGAGCCAGGGTTGCAGGAGGCTTGTATGGCAGTAGCGATGCAGCCAGGTATGGATATAGCTCGTACTCAGGCTTATGCTCAAGGGTCAGAGGATCGTAGGCGCCAGCGAGAGGCTATCTCAGAGCAGAGTAGTAGTCAGCCCAAGAGGGCCAGGTCAGAGGGTCAGTATGGACGTTCCACTAGCGAGAGCAGACCCCAGTATAGTGCACCTCTGCAGTTTCGAGGATCTCAGTGGGGTAGGGAGACTTTCCTTAGGCAGGGACAGAGTTCTTCTTATGTATCGGGTTCTCAGCAGCAGGTGGGGTCAGGGCGGGAGGTGATGCCCCGTCCTCTATGTGCGACTTGCGGGAAACGTCATGTAGGACGATGTCGTCAGGGTGTATGCTATACTTGTGGTGATCCGGGGCACTATGCTAGAGATTGCCCACAAAGAGTGGGTAATATTATTCTTGAGAATTCGGTAGCAGCGTCGTCATCCTCAGTGAGAGCCCCAGAGATAGTACTGGGCCGCATCGTATCTACGATCTAGGTGGGAGATCGGATCTAGAGACACCGCAGGATGCACCATCAGGTATACCCTTCTTCAGATAAATTATTGATGGACTTAAGCTATGTATGAACTGTCCCTTATCACTATGACATGATGTATTACAACATAAGTTAGAATACAAGCATAGGGGGTTAATGGGGGTAAATTGAGACAAAAGACTTAGTGAAACACTTAGTTGAAACCTTAAGGGGGGAAGTGCCCATAGCATAGCATGACCATAGCTATAAATCCAAACTAGGGTAAACGAATAGAAGACTACTATTCCGAATATTTTAAAAAGAGATTTGGTTTGTAATAGCTATTCTGAAGTGTTTGGAATTTGTTTAGATTTTTAGAACCAAAGTTGTGTCCCCGTGATGATTAGATGTTATGCTATGGGTGTCAATATGATATATTTCTAATGGGTCGAGGTCATGCATGCACTTAATCTCTAATACACTTTCTAAGATTTTCCAATAGTTAGAAAGTATTTCTTTTCATGATTTTCCAAATGCAGAAAAGTTATAAATAAAGTTGATTAAATATGCCAAGTAGAACTCATCTTATTCCTAAGCGAGTTCATTAAACGAGGGTTAGCGCCCCGAGTCCCTGTTATATTATTTCAAATCACACCCTAGTTCATCTTTCCAAATAAACTAGGGTTTGTGCATGGACAAGTGTTTGCAACAATTTATAGAACAATAAATACTAGAAATAATAAAACACATCACAACCCATTATGTGTGTATATATATATATATACAATGTTAGATACCCATTACATAGCACCCATCATTTGGGTCCACAACTTTGATTAAAGAAACTACTCACCCATTATGGTCTCAAAAATAGTAAGCAATACATGAGACATAAAGCTTACAAAGTGTAATAAAGTTGAAGGAATATGGAATCTTCTTGTCTTCACTAAGCTCCAAAAGGGGAGTATTCAATGCTCACCCACCAATGGAACTTTTAATACCCTTACAATAAATTCTGAATGAATAAAATGACCTAAAATGTTCTTTAAATAGGCTCCAAAAACGCACAGCAAAAACTGACAAAATTTCCCCCGATAGCAAGATCGACGGACCGTCGATCGTTCGACGATCCGTCGATTTCTTCATCTTTTGTAACTTCAGCACTGTGTACCGTTCAACGGTGTCGTCGACCAGTTCGACGCTCCGTCGAGTATTCCGTCTTTTTCTCCTCTGTTGAGAGATCCTGCTTGACGACACAAACGACGAAACGTCGATGCCTCCGTCCTTTGTCGTCTTCAACTTTGTCATCACTGGAAAGTCAGGCTTATCGACGATTCAAAGAACGGTTCGTCGACTGATCGACGGACCGTCGATTCTCATTTCTGGCCAATTTTTCTGTTATTCTTTGCTTTTTGATTTTGGGCCATTATTTTCTTAAAACACAACAAAACATATTAACGAGAACCAGACTTACTTGAAAACAACCAAAATTCATAGTAAAAAGGCGTCGAATGTGCCACAAATCCGCGGCACATCAATACCCCCAACTTAAGATCTTTGCTTGTCCTCAAGCAAGTCAGACAAAACAACTACAAAATAAAATTGCAACTATACTAAAAATAAAGTAAAAGTGACTACAATGGTGTTAGCTCATTACTACCGGCATGTGCATTTTCAAATCAACTCCCTCTTTCATCATTTCCCAAACAAGGTTCTTTCAAAACAAACTTATTAGAATTGACCCTGACGCTTCAATTGATGACATCACATTATTAGAAGCATTTATGCGCGTGAGTATTCACCATTATGCCCTCACTTAGCTTCGAAAATGTCCCACATAATTTTACAATAAGAATTGGGACAAGGATTGATGAGAATAAAAAGCACTCGCGCTCACAAAGAAGTTCATGATTTACCAGTGCAGATACCATATGCTTGCCTTTAATTTCAATGCCTAACACTTTCAGACGGTTCAGTTGTGATCACTATAGGACTTGTTCCTGGGTTGTAATGTAGGCTCGGGGACGGGTAGGATACTCATTTGGGAATTAGTGACTCATCCTCCTCGACACTACAGATTTAGACCTTTCTTCCCATGCCCAATCTATTCATTCTTCAACTTATGACTAAGATGTGATTCTACTCTTACTAGAATTTACAATCTTTTTATGAGACAATATTATTATTGTTATAAAACTATATCTATACATATATATACATATACATATGTACGTAAACACAACTTTTATATATATATATATATATAATCCGCTATCACATCCAGTTCTCGACTATGTAACTCACACACCCCCAGCTTTAGGCTCTTGGCCTTTACTTCACACATATACCACCCCAGCTTAGGTGATTTGCCTCTTTTCTCTAGTAATGTCAAGGAGGGAATGGGTGCAAATATGGAATGCATTCATGAATGGGGAAAAGGTTTGTTACAGCTAATCAAGAGAAAAAATCAAAGGCTCAACGTGGGAACTAGTGATATTCATATAGAACAGGTTTTGGGATTTTTAAGGTTGACGTGACTATTCAGAATAAAAGCCTATGATCACTTCACAACCGACTATCCTAAGCAATATAGCACGACCTACCAGGCAAGTTCTGGATCCACATATGCTAATAATGAACACAAGAAGTTCTCACACTCACAATGGCATAACGATTTGAACACTCAATTCATACACACTCTAATATCTATGATGTCATAAAAAGAACCATACATGTCAATTCATTGCAACCTAAGATACGCAAACAAATTTTGGAGGGGTCAATTTCAAATCAATCCATAAAACACATCATAAATATCCTTTTTCATCCAAAATCCATGCCATAAGTTCAAAATGCAACAACCATGAAAGTCACAATTACTTTAATCCACAAAACAAATATGAATATCCATAAAACAAATATAAATACTGAAAAGTACATCAGGTTACCCCACCCCCAGCAAAAAGAAGATGCATTGTCCCCAATGCATCAAAAATCATACCATCACCCCATGGTGGTGGTGCCGACCTGAAATACTCTAATCTTGTTGTTGCTGCTGAGGTGTCTCCCCTGCAGCAGTCTGAATGGGGGCCCTCTCAGCTGCTGGCTCAGTGGACTGAAGCGGTGGAGCTGACTGGATATGTGGCTGCAGGTCCTGAGGAGCTTTCGTGATCGGCCTGACTGGCGCTGGGATAGCACTAGTGTTGGAAGATGTGCCGGTGAACCTCATGTCCAGGCGTGACCGCCGAATACCCTCATGAAGCTCGAGGTCTTTATCGTCATTGTCGTTTTCCTCATCCTCATCCTCATCATCAGCCAATTTGACAGGCCACTATCTCTTGCGACTTTCCCGAGGCTCTTCCTCAGTCACCAAGTCAACTACTCTAATCAAATCAGAAATGTTGGCGACTGGTGCAGGTGGTGTCGGTTCATCCACAATAACCGGCTCTCTCGTCCGAAGGGCCGTAATCTCAGCTCTGAGCTGGTCAAGCTCGGTCTTCAAATCTCCCGAAGTACCATACTCACTCTTTTTCTCGATAGTGAGAATCCGCATCTCCAAACTGTCAAGTCTGGCATTGACTCTAGCATGATGCCTCTCCATAGCCTCCTGAAGAGGCTCCAACTCTGGTGCAATCTCTCTCCGGACGAACCTACCCAACTACTGCAATATCCGGGTCACCTGCTGATCAGCATGCTCTGCCTTGATCGTAAATTCTCTGAAGTTGGCTCTGTTGAGGACAAAGAGATCCTCGGATACTGATGCTGCGACTGCCGAAGGAATAGGAGATGTAGATGGAATAGTAGGCCGAGGTGGTGCCTCAGAAGAAAGGGCGGCATCAGCTACAGATAGTGTGGATGCCTCTGTGGTGGACAATCCGTCTGTGCCTATATCCACTGTGCCCTGTGGAACAGAATCCGTGACATGCTCAGCCTGCTCACCCATGAGCTCTAGCAATGAAGTACTGGTGGCCTGATATGTACGGAGGGTCTCATCCCTACTCCGTGTGATGTCTCACACCTTTGTTGCGGAGAGAGTAGCTGCAAATGTGTCAATGTGCCTCACCTGGGCCAACCTACACAACTGTGTGATAAGGCACGGGAATATCAAGGTTGTCGCCTCCTGTGGTACGCATGCCCGAATGGCCCTACTGATCAAATCACCCAAGTTCATTAGGTACCTCGATAGCATAGCAGCCACAACCACTGCTCTTTCCGATGTTACTATGTTATCTGCTCCCGTGGGCAGAACCCGATAGATGACGAAATTCCACCAAAATTTAGCTTCCAAGCTGATATCTGCCTTATGAATTTTGGCACCCAAGTTTTTCACCCATGGGGCCTGGTCTGCCGGCTCTCTAGCCATCACTGTCGCAAACCATTCCCGTACAGATTGCTCAACCCTTCTTTCAAATTTATCGTCATATTCCACTGTGGTCGGTGCCACGAAGTCATCACCAAAATAGAACCTGTTGATTGTGCGTGCTGAGATGTCAACATGGACACCCCGAACATATACTGTGTCCAATGGAGGGGCGGTTTTCAGAGCTCTCTTGTTCTTGTGGCGCTGCTCGAGCATGACTCTGTAAGTAGCATAGAATTCCCGAACCATGGTCGGGCAATAATCCCCTGGAGGATGTGTGAATGCCTCAAGATGGTAGTGCTGGATGAGATCGGTAATCCGAGGGTAGCTTTCTAAGCCACTCATACTAATTTGCTCTTCTTCTTGAATATTTCGCCTCGGATTACCCCCGTCGACTGTAGTGGCACCTTTGACATAGTACTTTTGGTACCCTTGATAAGGGAAACGGATGGCCGCGATCTCCATCTTTTGCAATCGCAGCAGCTCGTGCTCCTCATCAGAATTTCGCTCGGGAGCGGCTGGCTGTTCTGTTGCTGCGTCTCTAGAATCAGCGGATGCGGAGACTGAAGTTCCTTCTGTAGACTGAGAGGAGAGTACAGTGGGTGATTCTGCTTGGGGCGTGGTGGTCCGTGCCCTTGATCTAGTCGTTGGGACTACCGCTTGACGTTCAGAGTCAGAAGGGTCATCTCTAAGAGTAAGGGATGTTTGACCCCGACCTCGACCTTTTCTGGGACCACCACCCCACTTGACTGGATTCTTTGGAGGCATACCTGAGAAAAGAATCACACTGCATTGTTAAGACAGCCATAGAAACATACAGGATCAGTCAAAAGTACAAGACATGAGATAACTGTTAAAGCTGCCAGTGGTCTGTCGATGTGCTAAAGAGTCGTCGACCAGATCGACGAGGCATCGAAGTTCCCGTCGAACTGATCGACGCGTCGTCGATCGGATCGTCGATCTATGATGAGCCACTAGAATTTTCAAGCAAAAGACGGTGAGAAAGACGCCCCGTCGATCTTATCGTCGATCTCTTTTCAGCACAAATTGGCCACTGGAAATTGGAAGTAAACGACGGTGGGAAAGACGCCCCATCGATCGATTCGACGGGTCGTCGAATCCACCGTCGATGCGAGACTACAGATCCTATACATTCTTTGGCCATTGTGCCAATCGTCACGTAATTTGGGGTTACTCAGACTTCACCCCATGTTGGCTTGGGTAAGACTAGGGAAAACATTTGGCGGGTCAAAACAACTCGAAGGTCGTAATGCCCTCCAAGCCATTGTGACCCACAATGCCCCACTTTGGCATTTCATCGAACATTTGGTGGGCAAAACAACAACAACAACAACAACCTCATGAATGAGGTGTGTTTGTCGTAATGCCCTCCGACTTGGCTAAAAATCCATCACCCAACTACCACAGACAAATCAACAAACCACCCCAGCAAAACAAATATGAGCATACCAGGCGAAAATAACACGATGCAAAAACAAGAAGAACAACAAAAAATAAGCAACATAAGCCCTAGAATGCAAAAACAAACAATCACAAGGAAGCTCTAATCCAGTAAGTCACATACCTTGAAGTAGAATGAAGATGATTTCAACTTTCTAGAATGGAAAAATATTTGTAAAAGCACACACAAAGAGGGACAAAGTAGTAGGGCAGGGGGTTGGTGAAGGAAGGGGAGAGTGGGTAGGGTTGGAGTAGCAGTTAAGGCAAAGGGGGAGAGGTGGTAGCGAGAAAGAGAGAGAAATAGAGAGAGAGAGAGACGTTACATATGAAATAAAGACAGTAACAGACGTAGGTTATAAACCCACGTTCCTGAACCGTCAGGTTAAAACGACGGAGGGAGTGTTCAATCGACAGGGCGTCGATTCAGTCGACGTTCAGTCTTTTTAACACGACCCTCCGTGTCTCTTTTTTTTTTTTTACGAAACAGAGCAGAAGAACGCCGGTCGATCAGTTCGACGGAGCGTCAAACCTGTCGTCGTTTTGCCATTATTTCCAGTGACCAATCTTTCATGTGATCCACTCGACGGTGCATTCGACGTTTCGTCGATCAGATCGACGATCCGTCGAATGTGTCGTGTAACTGCTATCCTGGCAATTTTTGGGTTCAACACTTAGGTTCTGCAACACATCAACAAACAGCAAAACAACACAACAACAAAAATCAACGGAATGAAAGAAAAATATATTGCGAAAAATGCACATGGGTTGCCTCCCAAGAAGCGCACAATTAACGTCGCGGCACGACGTAATACCACTTTGGGAGCTAAGGTCCGGTGCCATGTTTTAACCAGTGTGCATCGACAATCTTGTCACCATCACATATGCATCAAGATAAATGGTGGGCCAATAATAGCCACATTCAAGCACCTTAGCTGTTGTGCGGTTCCCACTGTGATGACCCCCCATGGGAGAGTCATGGCAAGCTTTCAAGATTTTCATGGCCTCAGATTCGGCCACACATCGCCGAATGATGTTGTCGGCACAAGTGCGGAATAAAGAGGGCTCATCCCAATAGTATTGACGACTATCTCTCAGGAATTTCTTCTTTTGATAAGCCTTGATATCGTCAAGGATAAGACCTGTCACCAAGAAGTTGGCGATATCGGCGTACCAAGGGGCAACATCACAAGATACAGCCAAGAGCCTCTCATCAGGGAAAACATCATTTAACTCAAGATTTCCACTTGGTCTCCCAGCTTCCTCAAGTCTAGATAGATGATCCGCAACTTGGTTTTCACAACCTCTTCGATCTTTGACCTTAAAGTCAAACTCTTGCAACAACAAGACCCAATGAATCAACCTTGGCTTTGCATCTTTCTTTGTCATCAAGTATCTCAAGGCCGCATGATCCGTATGAACAACCACTTTGGATCCAAGTAGATAGGCCCGGAACTTCTCAAACGCGTAGTCAATGGCTAGAAACTCTTGCTCGGTGATGGTATAATTCATTTGAGCTCCATTGAGGGTCTTGCTAGAATAATAAATTGGGTGCATGATTTTGTTGTGCCTTTTCCCAAGCACCGCACCAATAGCAAATCCGCTTGCATCACACATGAGCTCAAATGGCATTGACCAATCCGGAGATACAATAATTGGAGTAGAGGTAAGCATTTCCTTCAACTCATTAAATGCCTTAAGGCATTTCTCATCAAATGCAAACTTAGCTTCTTTTTCTAGAAGCTTACACATCGGGTTGGCGATCTTAGAGAAGTCTTTGATGAATCGCCGATAGAAACCGGCATGTCCCAAGAAACTGCGAACCCCTTTTACAGAGATAGGTAGAGGGAGCTTGGCTATGACATCAACTTTTTCTCGATCTACCTCAATGCCCTTCTCGAAAATCTTATGGCCCAGGACAATCCCTTCTGTCACCATGAAATGACATTTCTCCCAATTAAGTACAAGGTTGGTTTCTTCACACCGCTTCAATACCTTACCGAGATTGGCAAGACATTCGTCAAAGGAGTCACCAACAACAGAAAAATCATCCATGAAGACTTCCAAGAAATCTTCCACCATATCTGAGAAAATAGACATTATACACCGTTGGAAAGTAGTCGGGGCATTGCACAAGCCAAAAGGCATGCGGCTGAAAGCAAAAGTGCCATAAGGACAAGTGAAAGTGGTCTTCTCCTGGTCCTCTAATGCAATGTTGATTTGGTTGTACCCCGAGTACCCATCCAAAAAGCAATAATAAGCTCTTCCAGCTAGCCGATCAAGCATTTGATCAATAAAAGGCATAGGGAAGTGGTCTATACAAGTTGCGGTGTTCATCTTTCGGTAGTCCATACACACTCTCCATCCGGTGACTGTCCTTGTAGGAATCAGCTCATTCTTGGAGTTAGGGACAACAGTGATGCCCCCCTTCTTTGGCACACATTGCACCGGACTAACCCATGGACTATTTGCAATTGGGTATACAACACCCGCATCCAACCATTTGATTATCTCTTTATTGACCACTTCTTGCATAGGAGGGTTTAGCCTTCTTTGGTGTTTTACACTTGATGAACTATCCTCCTCAAGCTCGATTCAATGTTCACAAATACCGAGGGAATTCCCCTAATATCCGCAATAGTCCACCCAATAGATCTTCGATAAGCCCGGAACACTTCAAGCACCTTTTGAGTTTGTTCCTCACTTAACAAAGATGAGAGAATAACCGGTAAAGTATTATCTGGGCCAAAAAAAGCATACTTCAAATGAGAGGGATGTATCTTGAGCTCAAGATTTTGAGGCTCAACAATCGAAGGCTTATCCGGAGGAGTGGTTCTTTATCAAGATCAAGAGATAATTTCTTCGGCTCATAAGAGTACGAACCCCGGCCAATGAGAGAATTAACTGTTTCAATATACCCCTTCATGTTATCCGCCTCGAAGTTCACCAAAATAGTCGATAGTGTCTCGTCAAAGTGCTCATCTTCTAACTTATGCTCCACCGCTTCGTCCATCACATCGAACGAATCAATGACCGAAATGCTCTCATAAGCACTAGGCAATTTTAACCGCTTGCTAGCTTGGAAGGTTACCTCTTCATCATTGACCCGGAATTTTATTTCATTCTTTTCCGAGTCCATTAGGGCTCTCCCGGTGGCAAGAAATGGCCTTCCCAAGATAATTGGGACTTCTTTGTCAACCGCACAATCAAGGATGACAAAATCTGCAGGTAATAAGAATTCCCCCACTTTAACAAGGATGTCATCAACAACCCCTACCGGTCTTTTGATGGTTCTATCGGCCATCTGGAGACGCATGCTCGTTGGTCTAGGTGTTCTCAAACTATCTTGCTTATATATGGCTAGTGGCATCAAATTAATACTAGCTTCATTGTCACATAAAGCACGAGCAAAATCATGATGACCGATAGTGCAAGGGATAGTGAAAGCCCCGGGATCTCTCTTCTTCTCAACATTTGATGACGAAATAATAGAACTCACACGGTGGGTGACTCCCACCGTATCATGCTTGATTGGTCTTTTCTTCGTCAATAAATCTTTCAAGTATTTAGCAAATCTCGGCATTTCTTGGAATGCGTCTAGGAATGGGATATTCATTGACAACCCTTTCAATTGGTCGTAGAAGCGTTGGCACTTGGCATCCTCCATTCTTTTCATCAATCTTTGTGGGAACGGGGGAGGAGACTTATATGTTTGAGTCAAGGGTTTAATTTCCCCCCGTGACCTTGCTCTTTTGAAAGCTATCACCGGTAGTTTTTTCAACGCTTGGCTCTTCGTCATCCTTTTGAACACTAAGGTGTACTTCCTTCTCTTTCTTAACAATAATAGGCACTTCAATTGGCGCCTCCATTTCTTCTTCAACCTCTTCTTCAATAGCCTCATCAATAATCGGCTCGACAATGATAGGTTCAACCACTTTCTGATTTACCGCGTCAAGGATCTTTCCACTTCTAGTGGAAATAGCTTTGCATGAGGCAATTTGATCGCCTCCACTACACCTTGGGTTCGGAACTGTGTCGCTAGGAAGGCCCCCTCTTTGCGGTGGATGTTGCTCACGAGAAAGATCTCTCATTTGTGACTCAAGTTTACGAATCGAAGCGGTGTGAGAGCCTACCACTTCGGTCAAATTTTCCATCTTCTTGTCACTCTTATGCTGGTTGTCCAATATCTTTTCAAGCATAGATTCCATCCGAGTGGTCCCTTGATCATTGGAAGGACCTTCTTGCCAATTTTGAGAATTAGAAGTACAGCCCTTTGGTGGAACATATACATTGGAATTCCGATTACCATAATTGTTGTTGTTGTAATCCCTCCTGTCCGAACCACCATATTCATTTCGGCCATATGGATTGAATTGTTGTTGGGGTCTCCATTGCTTTGGATGACCTCCTTGAGAGTGACCAATATAATTAGCATCCTCACGTTGTGGCTGCCCCTCTAGATAAGCTTCTTTCGAGACTTGATACATTCCTGGAGCATGCGATGGCATCTCTTCAACAACATTCAGACTTTTAGCTTCTTTCTCCGTAAGCCTCTTTGACAACAAATCCACAGTGGTTTGCAATTGAGCAAAAACATGATCTCGCTCATGATTTTCTTTGGCCACCGCGGCAGCAGAGGGGCTACCATATGACAGGACTTCGCTATCACTCGAGTGCCAAGCTTGATTGTGGGTAGTGAGCTTATCAAACAAACGGGTGATAACGATAAATGACTTGTCCATGAAGCATCCTCCTGCGGAAGTATTGACAACAATCTAATTCATTGTATCTAAGCCTTTGTAGAATTTCTCCGTGAGAATAGCATCCGGAAATCCGTGAGTTGGAGATTGAGCTAGATAATACTTGAAACGCTCCCATGCTGAATATAATTGTTCCCCCGGAAGTTGTTTGAACTCAAAGATCTTATCCCGAAGCTCGGCCTTTTTGCTTGGCGGGAACCATTTCTTCAAAAATGTATTGGCTAACGCGTTCCAGGTATGTATAGAATTGCTGGGGAGCTTTTCATACCATTCCCTTGCTTGGCCAGCCAAGGAATATTTAAAGACCCGTAACCGAAGTGCATCAGCAGAAACAGCACCTTGGGATTGTTGAGAACACACATGCAAGAAGTTTTTCAAATGTCGAAGTGGACAATCCTCCGAAGAATTTCGGAAATAACCTTCTAGTTTCAGCAGCTGATAGATAGAACTATCAATTTTGAAAGTAGTATTTCCAATTCTAGGAGGAACCACAGCAGAAGCATAATCAGCTTCATTGATGAATTCCGCAAAGATATTTTCATCCTCATCCTCCTCTGGTGCAGGTGGGTTCACTTGGAGTCCACCTTGGTTTCCTTGATTCCGATTCGGTCTTCCTGCCATGTTCACTTGGTTCACCACAACAGCAAACAAGGTGTGATGGAATAGAATTTTTTTTAAAGAAGAGTACACAACAATCACTAATTTCTAAACCGTATTCCCCGGCAACGGCGCCAAAATTTGATACGCTCAAATTACACCTATTATTGGCGTAAAGCGGATGTTGTCAAATATAGTAACCCAAACAAGGTTAGGGTCGAATCCCACAGGAAATATGGAGAGAAAAAGGTACTAATTGTATGCGATACTAGTCTTTAAAGGCTTTAATCCTATTCCGAATATTTTAAAAAGAGATTTGGTTTGTAATAGCTATTCTGAAGTGTTTGGAATTTGTTTAGATTTTTAGAACCAAAGTTGTGTCCCCGTGATGATTAGATGTTATGCTATGGGTGTCAATATGGTATATTTCTAATGGGTCGAGGTCATGCATGCACTTAATCTCTAATACACTTTCTAAGATTTTTCAATAGTTAGAAAGTATTTCTTTTCATGATTTTCCAAATGCAGAAAAGTTATAAATAAAGTTGATTAAATATGCCAAGTAGAACTCATATTATTCCTAAGCGAGTTCATTAAACGAGGGTTAGCTCCCCGAGTCCCTGTTATATTATTTCAAATCACACCCTAGTTCATCTTTCCAAATAAACTAGGGTTTGTGCATGGACAAGTGTTTGCAACTACTTATAGAACAATGAATACTAGAAATAATAAAACACATCACAACCCATTATATAAATATATATATATATATATATATATATATATATATATATATACAATGTTAGATACCCATTACATAGCACCCATCATTTGGGTCCACAACTTTGATTAAAGAAACTACTCACCCATTATGGTCTCAAAAATAGTAAGCAATACATGAGACATAAAGCTTACAAAGTGTAATAAAGTTGAAGGAATATGGAATCTTCTTGTCTTCACTAAGCTCCAAAAGGGGAGTATTCAATGCTCACCCACCAATGGAACTTTTAATACCCTTACAATAAATTCTGAATGAATAAAATGACCTAAAATGTTATTTAAATAGGCTCCAAAAACGCACAGCAAAAACTGATAAAATTGCCCCCGATAGCAAGATCGATGGACCGTCGATCGTTCGACGATCCGTCGATTTCTTCGTCTTTTGTAACTTCAGCACTGTGTACCGTTCGACGGTGCCGTCGACCAGTTCGACGCTCCGTCGAGTATTTCATCTTTTTCTCCTCTGTTGAGAGATCTTGCTTGACGACACAAATGACGAAACGTCGATCAGTTCGACGCTTCGTCGATGCTTCCGTCCTTTGTCATCTTCAACTTTGTCATCACTGGAAAATCAGGCTTATCGACGATTCAAAGGACGGTTCGTCGACTGATCGACGGACCGTCGATTCTCATTTCTGGCCAATTTTTCTATTGTTCTTTGCTTTTTGCTTTTGGGCCATTGTTTTCCTAAAACACAACAAAACATATTAACGAGAACCAGACTTACTTGAAAACAACCAAAATTCATAGTAAAAAGGCGTCGAATGTGCCACAAATCCGCGGCACATCACCTGCCGGATACCATCCTCGGATATCCGTACCATCTCCGACGCAAGCCCCGCAAGCCCAGGATAAGGCATATGCTCTAACCCCAAGATGCGTAAACGTTGTACGACCACTAGCAGCATTTGTTTTCAACAGTAAAAAAAAGTTATTTTTTAAAACTTAACAATTAATGCAATTAAATAAATCTAAATACGATAAACTTACCAATGCCTCGTACTGCCCCGCGAGTGCTGAATATTCTACATCCTTAGGGGGACGCAAAGCTGGGTTGTCGATCAATCGGCGTGTGATCTGATGATACCAGCGCATGTAATGCTCAATGGGAGTCAAATGGCCGACCACCGCTGAAGTGCCCAACCTGTTCTCCCAACGGTGGAGCTGGACATCCATGAAAGCCAGAAAATCATCATCGACGGCAGCCTGATCGTCCCGCTGGTAGTGTCGAAGTTCATGACGGACGTCAGAGGGTATATCTGTGTATGCCCAAACTGTCGTAAGACACGCTCGGGCATGTGGTCCTCTACTATGTCCAGGTGTATCAATGGACACCGCGACCTCCAAACCCCCTGACCTGCCCTGCAAAAGGCCGGCAAACCATCTAATATAGCAGCGTACGACGTCCATATAAATAGCTGCATAACATATAAATACAAATCAGTGATCACCAAGTAGAAAAGACGTTTAATTAAATTAATAATGTAAAGTTAAATAGTTTTACCGTATCGTCCGTCATGTGATCAAGCTAGTCCAGGAATGGAAGAATACTGTGGTACGTGTCCATATCCCGGTCAAAACCCGCTGTCCACCTTCTCGCATAAGGCATGTCAATCTCGAGGTGATGCCTAGGTAAGAGCTTAAAAGGCAACATCCTCTCCCACGCCCATAACTATAAGCGATATTAGAAAATACGATTTTTAAGTCGTCGTTTCAAGAGGTTTGTCTACATTAAAGGAAGGCACACTTAAAATATTACCTGGAGAAGAGCAAAAAATCTACACACATCTCTGACAACACCAATAGACGCTCGGAACAGGCATCTGTAAAGATACGCCAAAATAGCACCGCCCCAGCTGTAGTCTCCCAAACGGTCTAGATGCTCCAAGAAAATCAAATAACGTAAACTGAAAAAGGCACCCGATGAGTTCGGGAACAAGATGCCCCCGAATTTAATAAGCAGGTACAAACAGGCATAACGATCAACATCGCCCTGCGGGGTGCCGTCCACAACCGGATGCAGACCCTCCAAATAAGTGCAGAGTGCACTAATCTTAACCCGACTCTGTCCCGAAATCTAGCCCTCGGCGTCAGGCACGAAGTGGGTGATCCTAGTCAACTCTGTCACCCATGTCTGGCCCGGAGGAGGCTCGTACCGAGTGTATAGTGGCTCTCCATCTACCCGTAATCCAAAGAGGACCTCCACATCCTGAAGTGTAATCGTGGCCTTACTAGTGCGAAGATGGAAGGTATGTGTCTTTGGCCTCCACCGCTCAACCACGGCTGTGATGAGCGCCCAATCATGTTGTATCCGACCAACAGACACGCAAAGGTAGATGCCGCCCCGAAACAATATCTCCAAGACGCGAGGGTGTGGGGGGTGGTCGCGTAAAAGAGTTCGCGCTCTCTGCAGCCTACGGAGACGGAGCCTAGTAGATATCCCTATAGTACCGGCTCATAGTAACTCTGACCTATGATTGCCTTGCAAATACAATACTGATTTATCAGGGGACCCCGGGTGAACAGCGGGCCCCGGGTGATCATCGGGCCCCGGGGGAACATCGGGCCCAGGGGGAACATTTAGATCCATGAAAGAGTTCGGTCTGTACAAACTAAATTAGTCATTATTCTTGAAATGAAAGATAAATTATATTAACTAATTAATAATTTGTAGGGAATATGTGAATTATGTAGTATTATATCTTGTGAATAATTAACATGGGATATGCAGTAAATTTAACATGTGATAGTAAGGACACATATGTGATGGCAAAGACTTTTAAGTTAATTACTTTTGAATTATGTGATGGCAAAGACTTTTAAGTTAATTAATTTGGGAATCGAAATTCAACAGTAATATTTGTTTAGAACTCTATTTTGAATATGTGATATATTTTTGGTTGACCAAGTAGCCAACAAAACTACGATAAAACTAGACTAAAAGAGTATATTCGTCAACCACATATTTTCCTACAAACTTTACATTTTTTTCGTTAACTTATGTATTTATGCAAAAGAAGAACTTTAACTATTCTTTTTTAGATAATCTTTTTTTATTTAACATATATATTCACGCTTTTAAAATAATATAGATTAACAATTCATAATCATTTACAACTTGTTTGGATGGCTGTTACCTATTGTATTATATTATGTTGTTAGTTTAAATACAATGTTTGCTTTGATTGTTACTTTAATTTTATTGTTATGTAACGACGAAAGGTCCTATTTTATGTAACCACTGATTTGGTCCTATACAATACAACATAATACTATACATTATGAAACAATACATAACAATCATCCAAACAAAGTGTTAACAAAATAATAATTCATTACCAATCAACTTCTTTCAATTCATAAACAATATTTAACAACTAATAAATTCATAATCAATATTTAACAAATAATCAATTAACAAAAGAATAATTCATTAACAATTCATAAATAATTAACAAATTAACAACTCAGAAAACATCTAACAAATTAACAATTCATAAACATTTAACAAATTAACAATTCATAAACATTTAACAAAATAATGAATTAAACAAAAAAAAAAAAATCAGAACAGTGTCAAAAGCCACTGCCCAGTCCGAACAAGAACAAAAAAAAATTGTTTTTTTTTTTTTGGAAAATAGCAAGGATTAAATGTTAAGCATGCTTAGAATATAATGTATATAACAAAATAATAACAAAAGTTCATAGTGGAAAACCTTAATCGAAGATTGTTTGTAGAGTTATTTTAATCGAGTTGTACGCCGCTTTTTCCCAAAATTCGAACTTAGAATCTTGCTTCTTGACTTGAATATACCGAGAATCTAAACTTTTCGAACGAAATTTAATGAAAAATGACGTTTTTGGATGTGGGGACCACCTCGGTTTCTCCTCCAATGGCGTTTTCAATTTTTTTTTTGGCCACTGGAGGGACCAGTGGTGGAACCCGATGGGTTTAATGTGGACTCCTATAGTGCAGTATTTTACTGTTCTATAGGTGAGAGAAAAATTTATGTAGCGCAGTATTTTACTGCGCTAAAGATAGTTTTGTAACATTTTTTTTTGTTGGGATATTTTGGTTAAAAATAATTTTTTTAGGGCATTTTGATTCCGGACCCTACAAATAATAAGGCAACAAATAATGTGGATAAGGGCAAGTGAGTCAATTGATGATTGCTGGGTCCCATGGTAGGCCAATGGAAAGTCGCTGTCACAAATGGTATCTATTTCTTCGCCGACCAACCGACCTAACCTTCAAATTCCCTAAAATATCCGCAATATAAATTTCTTGTTAACTATAAAACCACAACTCCTATGTTTTAACTTATTTTTCTTAATTTGATTGAGCATGAAGTTAAAAAAAAAATTAAAGATTTTTTTTTGAATTTTATAATCTTAAATTAAGAATATGTGTAATATATGAAACTGTTCTTTAATTGTTTCGCCTTAAATATGTTAAATGTGAGATTTTAAAATTAAAGAATTATCAAATTACAAAGAAATATTTTATTTAAAAATGACCTAAAAGAAAAATTAAGACAAACACACTAAAACAAAAACAATACTTGTATACTAATCGTCTAATCATCTCTCTTTCTTTCTTTCATTCTTCCTATCGTTTATGAGTACAAAAATCTATTCACCCTATACCCAAATGACAGCAACTTTTTTAATTTAATATTAAATTTCCGTTAAAATCATTGAGCTCCCAAACCACCCATGTATATTTTATTTATTTAGACAACTAAATTGAGGCTTGTATCAATTGGGCACTTTAACATATCCTAAAGTGTTTTTATTAGATATTTATGACTTAAATTTTGAAGAAGTTTCTACGAGTGTTCATTACGTAGATACGTTAATCATATAAAAAAGTCACATTCTTTAATTATACACATTAACATCAATTAAAATAGACATAAGATTTTATGACTTATTAAGACTCATGTGTATAATTAAAGGATATGTTATATTTTAAGAGCCTGTTTGGATGGGCTTATGCCTATAAGCTGTAAACAACTTATAAGTTAAAAAAAATAAGTTGGGTAGTCTAACTTTTTTTTTTTGGCTTATAAGTTGTTTTCAGCTTATAAGCTGCTTTAGATAAGCTAAGTCAAATGGACTCATTTATTTTTTTTGAGCTCATTTATTTTTTTGAGCTTATTTTAAGCACAAAATGACTTTAAGCTGGCCAGCCAAACACTCAAAAAAGCTGAAAACAGCTTATAAGCAACTTATAAGTCAATCCAAATGGGCTCTAAGTAGTTAACTTATATACATAATGAACACTATAAAACTCGTGCAAAAGCTTTTTAAAATTTAAGTTGAAACGGTCTAAAATGAACTTTGTCATGTGTTTATGAGTTGATTAAAAGTATATCTACTTCGATTGTCTAAATAAAATTAGTTGTAAAAGTTGAGGGACCGTAAATTCGTTTTGCCTAAAATATAAGGAGAAATAACATCTTTTCCACCATCAAAAACTGTGGTTCAATGGATAAAGTTGCTTCTTCCTTTATCAGATATCTCGAATTCGAACCATGATATGAAAAAAAATTTGATGGGAGCGAGTACCAGATGGGAACAAAAAATACATCTTTTCCCATACCTTTATAATGGGTGTGTGAGGAGTTGTGAGAGTCTTTTAACATGGCCGGCGGCCAACAAGCAACAACCATCATCTCTTATGAGCTTTTTTTAATAAATAAAGTAGACATATATCATTCAGGCTATTATTGTGGAGAGAAAGAAAAATTGTGTCGGTGCTTTTAGATATTTGCTTTTTTTTTTTTTTTTTTTTAAATTATTGAGGTAATTCCCTTAATATAAAATCAACGTGGAATACCATTGTACTCAAATTGTCTCTCAAACCCATAGTAACTTTCTTCCTCCTCCACCTTCCCCTTTCACGGGCATTCCTCTAGATTACAGAGATACTTTTTCTTTCCAATTTTGCAACTAAACCCAAATATATAAGGAAAGAGCGTATTTGAGCCGAAGATAAACAGTCTTTTCATTTTATTAGGAGTAAGATTTGCGTACATCTTTACCCTCCTAGATTTGCGTACAGTTTACCCTCCCTAGATCTCACTTGAAATTACACTGAGTTTTTTGTTGTTGTTGTTGTATATAAGAAAGAGATTCTTAAGTCGAGGTCTACTCTGTCTTTTCAAAATAAAGATAAGGTCTGCGTATCCTCTACCTTCTCAAATCTCACTTGTAGGATTACACTGAGTTTGTTGTTGTTATCATCGTATATAAGGAAAGAGAGCATAGAGAGGAAAAATGGAGGTTGATGGCGCCGGAGGCGGCGGTGCTAGGGTGGTTGGAGGTGGAGGAGGTTGTTGCTCCGGGAAGAGAAAAAGCATTTATAAAGGAATAAGGATGAGGAAGTGGGGAAAGTGGGTTGCTGAAATTAGAGAGCCCAACAAACGGTCCAGGATATGGTTGGGCTCATATTCAACGCCTGTGGCAGCGGCACGGGCTTACGATACTGCTGTTTACTATCTTCGCGGGCCCTCAGCCCGGTTAAATTTCCCTGAGTTGTTAGTCGGTGATGGCGGGCTCAGTGATTTGTCTGCTGATTCAATTCGTAAGAAGGCAGTAGAAGTTGGTGCCAGAGTCGACGCTACCCAAAGCTCACTGGCTAGTCATGACCACAGCCACAGCCACAGCCATGATCAGCAACGGCTACGTGAATCTAGGAACCATCTTTGTGAAAGTGAAAACCCAGCCCGGTTAAAGCCATGTTGGTTTCAGGAAAAGCCCGATTTGAACTTGAAACCCGAGCCTGAAGACCCAGAACTCGATTACTGGTGAGTTTTGGTGATGGTGGGCTCATTCAATTCGTAAGAAGGCTGTGGAAGATGGTGCTAGAGTTGACGCTATCCAAAACTTACTGGTCATTCACGAACACGGCGACAGCCATAACCAACAAAGGCGACAAAGCCCAGCCCGATTAAAGCCATAGTTGGTTTCAGGAGAAGCCCGAGCCCGAGGACCCAGAACTCGATTACTGGTGAGTTGCTGAGAAGTAAGAACACAAGCCGCCTGTAATCTCCAAATTCCAAAACGTGGCAGCTTAGGACTGTTTTATTCTCTGAGTTATCATCTCCTCTTTTTCATTGTAAAAATTGTCGAGCCTAATCTGAATACAACAGCACTGATGTTTTAACATGTAGGGGTGTTCCTGGTTCGGTTTGAGTCGGTTATTGATTAAAATCATAAATAAATTAATTTAGTCGATTTTTAAATATCTAAAATTATAATCAAACCAAATAAAATAATAACCACCGGTTTGGTTATTGTCGGTTTTGTTCGATTTTTCAATTTATTACTAGCAGCCATGAGACTTATCAGTAAAACATTAAAAAGTTGAAAAAGACATGTTTTTTTTTTTTGGATTCAAACGATAACTTTTATTTATAGTTTAAGGTGGAACATGCATCATAGAAACATTTTCACTATAGCGATAGTATAGTACTCAAATTATCCAAAGTTGCTAAACTATTACATATAGAGCTAAAAACTAACTTAGTAGTGGCTGCACCATTTTTGTCATCTTAATACACATAGCTGGAAATAAAGTAGAGCATATGAGCTTTTAGTTGTTGTTACAAACATACATATTAATTAAACATAAAGACTACCTAAAATTAAAATGAAAATATATGAAATAAAAAAACTTTGTGTAATGATCCCAAACTTTGGGGCAGTACTTGCATTTTGCCCTCAATTCGCCCATTTTATTAAAAAAACTTTGTGTAATGATCCCAAACTTCAGATGTTTTTCTATCATTATCCCCGAGGCTAGGGTCTGGACTACAAGGAGTTGTTCTTTTCTGCTTTTTAGGAGGATTACTCACAGAAGAAGTATTAGGGTCATGTGCTTGAGTTGCAGCAACTGCTGATGTTACTAAAATATCTTCTATAGGAACCTCCAAATTTACAACCTCTGTCCTTTTCATATAAAAAATATTAGAAGTTTAGGACCCATTTAGACAAGAAAAAAAGAAGGTATAAATTCGAAAAAAGAAGAAGAAACAACCTAAAATCAAATGGCTGACAAAGAAAGGCTAAAAATTTAAGTTAAAGACATTAGACTCTAACGTGAGCTTCTGTTAGTAGGTTTACATTTAATACTTAAAGAGTTAAAAGACTTAAAGACATAGACTTAGACATATTCTTAAAAACATGGGCCTTAAAAAATCACGTGAAATAAGTAGACCAAAAATCAAATTAATGATTAAAAGGTATAAAATATGGGAAAAATTCATAAATGACTACATTTTAAGGGTTAAAAATCTGGCATAGCAACATTTTGCTTATTTACAGCTCGTAGCTACTTTTTTGTTTGCTGTATTCATTTTTTTCGCTGTATTCAATTTTTGTTTTCGCTGTATTCATGACTAAAATATTTTTTTTCCCGCTATATTCATGAAATAATTATATGTATTCATAAATTGACTTATTTTATTCATGAATACAACAAGTAAAAAACTGAATACATATACACCAATAATTACACAAAATACATCATATTTTCCGATATGTATACAACAGATATAGGCGAAAAAAACTGTATACAACATAGATACACCAAAAAAATTAATAAATACAAGCGAAAAACATTGTATACACGGTAAATATACAACAAATACAGCGAAAAAAATAATGAATACAATGAATTGTATGCTAAAAAATTAATGAATACATTGAAAAAGAAACGTGATTTTTCAGATCCGGTACCGGAATTTGACCGGAAAAGCCACCGTCGGCCAGACTCCGTCACTCCGACAAAGCAACACTTGTCGACGGTGAATATCTGATGTATATCCGGTCAGATCCAACAAAGATTTGACCAGATCTGACCGTCAAAGTTCGCCGGAGAAGGATGGAAGGCCAATCGGTGAAGATCTGATTTATATTTGGTCAGATCCGGCCGAGATCTGCCCGTAAAAGTTCGCCGGAGAAGGACGAGAGGCCGATTGGTGAAGATTTGATGTATATCCGGTCAGATCCGGCCAAGATCTGATCGGATTTGTCCGTAAAAGTTCGCCGGAGAAAGGCCGTTGTGGCCGGCAACAGAGCAGGGGTAGGGGAGAGGGGAGAGAGAGATGGGAGGATTGAGTTGGAAGTGAATAATGTGATGATGAGGTATTTTACTTTGTATATATATATATATAGCTATAAGTTGTATTTAACATATAATTATTAGCTATGGAATGTAATTATTTTAAACTATAGCTACTAAATATAAATATGTAGTAATGTTAGTTATGCTATGTAGTTATCCCATAAAATATTTATAATTATTTATGAAAAACTAATACTCATTATACATATAAATAATTATAAATTTTTATGTATATAATTTATCGGTTTGGTTAGGTTATTTATTCGGTTATTTTTTAATAGAACCATAATCAAACCAAATATTATCGGTTTTTAAAATTTAAAATCAAATCAAACCAAACCAAACCAAATGTCGGTTTTTTTTATTCGGTTTGGTTAAATTTTCGGTTTGGTTTTGGTTTTAACCAAAACTGTGAACAGCCCTAGTAACATGCAAAAGGAATTAATGTAAATACGTCTTTGTTAAATGCAATTCTAGCATCTTTATTTTTTATTTTTGTGGGATATTTGGATGATGACAGAATTTGATTGCAAATAGTAGTATGAAGGATATCTCCTCATCTATACAGATGAACTTTGTGGCTAGATACTCATAATTGTTGTACTGGTGGAGAAGATGCGCGTAAATTGAAATTATTCAGCTTAATTTATTTTTTTAAAATAAGTATATGTTTATGATAGAAATTATTATTTTAAAAGTAATTTATGGAGAATTTAAAGTAAAATAATAATTTTTACGTACTGAGTTTTTTGTTGTTGTTGTATATAAGAAAGAGGTTCTTAAGCCGAGCGTCTAGTGTCTATCGAAAACAGCGTCTCTAATTTCTCAAGGTAAGGGTAAGGTCTGGGTACCCTCTGCCCTCTCAAACCTCACGTGTAGGATTACACTGCGTTTGTTGTTGTTGTCGTATATAAGGAAAGAGCGCATAAAGAGGAAAAATGGAGGTTGATGGCAGCGGAGGCGATGGTGCTAGGGTGGTTGGAGGTGGAGGAGGATGTTGCTTCGGGAAGAAAAAAAGCATTTATAAAGGAATAAGGATGAGGAAGTAGGGAAAGTGGGTTGCTGAAATTAAAGAGCCCAACAAGCAGTCCAGGATATGCTTGGGCTCATATTCAACGCCCGTGGCAGTGGCACAGGCCTACGAGACGACTGTTTACTACATTCGCGGGCCATTGGCCCGGTTAAATTTCCCCGAGCTGTTAGTTGGTGATTGCGGGTTGAATGATTTGTTTGCTGATTCAATTCATAAGAAGGCTATGGAAGTTGGTGCTAGAATTGACGCTACCCAAAGCTCACAGGCTATTCATGACCATGGCCACAACCATGATCATTAATGGCTACGTGAATCTAGGAACCATCTTTCTGAAAATGAAAGCCCGACTCGGTTAAAGCCGTGTTGGTTTCAAGAAAAGCCCGATTTACACTTGAAGACCCAGACCTGGATTACTGGTGAGTTTTGGTGATGGTGGGATTAGTGATTTGTCTGCTGATTCAATTCGTTAGAAAGCTATAGAAATTGGTGCTAGAGTCGACGCTATCCAAAAGTCACGAACACAGCAACGACGACAAGAAGGCCCGGCCCGATTAAAGCCCTGTGGGTTTTCAAGAGAAGCCCGAGCCCGAAGACCCAGAACTTGATTACTGGTGGGTTGCTAAGAAGTAAGAACACAAGCAGTAATCTCCAAATTCCAAAACGCTTGGCTGCCACAAGCCAGTTATCCCTGTGGTAACTTTTCTCACACCTCTAGCTTCGAATTCCGAAGGTCTAAAGGATCGTGGCAGCGTAGGAGCCTGTTTGGATGGGCTTAAAAAAAGTAGCTTATAAGCTGCTTTAGATAAGCTAAGCCAAACAGGCTCAATTATTTTTTTTTAGCTTATTTTAAGCACAAAATGACTTTAAGCTGGCCAGCCAAACACTCAAAAAAGCTGAAAACAACTTATAAATTGTTTTGAGCAACTTATAAGCCAATCCAAATGGGTTCTAGGACTGTTTTATTCACAGAATTATCATTTTTTTTGCCCCCTAATGTTGAGCCTAATCTGAGTACAACAGTACTAATGCTGTCACATGCAAAGGGAATTAATGTAAATACCTCTTTGCTAAATGCAATTCTAGCATCTTTATTTATTTTTACTTTTTTTGTGGGATATTTGGATGATGACAGAATTTGATTGCAAATAGTAGAATGAAGAAGGATATCTCCTCATCTATACAGATGAACTTTGTCGCTAGATACTCATATTTTTAGTACTGGTGGAGTTAAGGGTGTCAAGTGGGCCGGGCCTGCCCGGACCTGGCCCGATAAACCTGGCCCACCACCGGCCCGGCCCAAGCTCACTAAGAGGTGTAAGGGGCTGGGCTAGGTGGGTTTTATTAGGGGGCTGGGCCGGACAAGGTGGACAACCCACCAGCCCGGCCAACCAGCAGCCCAGGTGATGGCCCACCGGGCACCGGCCCGGCCCGACCCACTTCAAAAAAAAAAGATAAGTATTACATTTATTACTAATAATAAGTATTTTAAAAACATTGTATCCCAATAAAATAGCTGTAGCTATAATTGTGGGATTCTTAAAATTTTGGAAGCAAATATATGAAATATTTATTAATTATTCAAACAATAGTTAGAATCTTACTTTAATTAATTAAAACTTAACCATTAATTTTAACTCGTGTAATGTGTCTCTTATTCAAGTAAGAACTTGGGGAAAATGGAGACAATGAAAATGGAGACAATGAAAATGGAGAGGAGTCGGATCCGTTAATATTTAATTGCTACTAAATGAAAACTAATTAGCTCTCCTTTTTTTAAAAAAAATTAGTGGTCACTGGTCAGCTGAGCCCCACAGAATTAATAAAGTGGGCAGTGACCTTTTCCAACGTTTGAAAACTAGTTAGCTCTTCCTTTGTTTTTTTTTTCAATTAATAATGGGTAGGTGGGCCCCAAAGAATTAACAAAGTGGCCAAGTGACTGTTGCCAACGGAAAGATTGACAATTCAACCGTTGGCCCAAAAAAGGACCCCTCAACCCCTTAAAACTATTTTTGACCTTTAAGTTTAAAAAATTACAGTTTAACCCATTTTCACCTATAAATACCTCATACATTTCATCATTTTTTACTACAATCCTCTCATTTTATCTCACTTTCCCTCTTAATTTTCAGCAATTTCTATAATTTTAGTATTCTACTTTAATTATTTTTGCAAACTTGCAATTAACAAGATCAAGTGGAAGGCTTCAAGTATTCAATTCATCAATTTACGATCACGTTGTTATTTCGTTATCTCCGAGAATTTGGTACCTTCGTTCTATCTCTTACTTTTATTTAGTACTTTAATTCTTGCATTTTAATTTTAATTTTCGTTATTTTAATTTGCATAATGGAACCACTAAAAAGAATCGGTAAAGCTTTATGTCCCGGTGATAGTAGTAGCGGTAAGAAAAAATCCAGTAGTGGTAGTGGTAGGGGTAGTACGTACTAGCGCTAGAAATTATACTCGTGTTCCGCAAGCACCACCTAGTGAAATAGGCGACATAGGTGTGGGTGCACATGATATGAATTATATAGAATTATAAGAAACGTACGGTATAGAAGATGAGAATGAAGTTGAGATACAAGTAGATGATGATGATAATGACAATAATACACCCACTAGTCCCGCTAATGATATTGCTGAGTCTCGAACTGAGGCTCAGGGTTGTCCTCCACTGCCTGAAGGAGCCTGAAAAAAAACTAGCGCCCGGAAAAAAACTAGCTTAGTGTGGAATTATTTTGACCGATTAGAAAATAATCCGGATTATGTTGCATGTAAAATTTGTGAGATACCTTATAAGCATAGCACCGGGGGTAGTAAAGGGGGGACAGGTCAATTGACTAGACATTTGGATAATAATCACCCAAATTGAAAAGAAGAGATAGCAGAAGCTCAGGGTGCCACTTGATGGTTAAAATAAAGTTGGAAAGTATAATTTAAGGAATTTGATGGTTAAAATAAAGTTGACAACAACTAGTTTTTAAAGTATCAAACTTAATAAATTTTAGTATTAGAATTTTTTTTTAAAATAATTAAAATTCGGCTCGGCCCACTAACTAAAACCCGGCCTAGCCCACTAACTAAAACCCGACCTGACCCACTAACTAAAACCCAGCCCGACCCACTAACGGGCCCAGTTAGCCCGAGGTATAGCCCCTATCTGAGGTGGGCTGGCCGGACACCCTTTCCCTCTCCAAGCCCGGCCCGACCCGGCCCCTTGTGGCCCACGTTAAAATGGCCCGGCCCGGCCCGACCCACTTGACACCTATAGCTGGAGTACCTCTTACAATAGTTAAAAGATGCGCTTAAATTGAAATTATTTTAATATTTCAAATTCAGCTTAAAATTATTTAAAAAAAATAAGTATATGTTTATTATATAATTTATTATTTTGAAAGTAATTTATAGAGAATTTAAATTAAAATAATTATTTTTACGTACAAATTAACTTCTCCTTCAAACAAATTCATATCCAGATATAATTGAGCTTCTAAATATCTTTTTTTCTAACATCATTTCAAATATTTTGTTTTTGTTTTTCCTTCAAATACTGTCCAAACTTGAATCAATTATTAAGGTTCGCGCATATTGGTTGAGAGTTGGGAGTTGAGAGTTGAGACTTGAGAGTAACCAAAATTTGTTTCGATGACAATGGCGATTAATTATTGTAGGTTGTTTGCCTGTATCATCATAACATATGTGAAACAACAATAGATTCTCAATAGATAGTTTCTGTTGGATAATGATGATGTTTCGGTCAATTTTTGTACACTTTAATTATTCTATTGACTATATACTATTCCCTTAGCTCTAGTATACATGTCTTAATTATTGCTATTTGTAGAGTCAAAATATTTTTTTTTATCATAACTTTTTAAAATATTTTTAATTAATTTTAATTATTGTACCTTATACTCAGTATTTCTATATGCTTTTTAAATATGTAAATTTTCTTTTTAAAAATTAAAAGTTTTATCTCCAAATTTGCAATATACATAATTAGTTTAATATATTGTACTCCGAATTAAGCCACATAAATGTATAGGAAATTCGCAAGAACTGGATATATATATATATATAGTATGTGTGTTAAGTGACCACCCATGATTCTGGGTTCCGGCAGTGGTTAAGACACTGAAAGAGAATAATGTTTTTAAAATAATGATCATGAACGAAATATTTAATGAGTGTAAATTTTTAAAATGCACTTGTTTTAGGGGTAGATTGCAACTTTACATTATAAGCAAGGAGTATTCAAAATTTTAAACTCTGGATCCTTCACTAATTGAAAAAGAAATAGCCAGCTCGAGCTGTGCCTTCAAGGCCGTTTAACAACGTTGAACAAGTACTCTATACGATAGCTGGGAGCAGTTCGTGATCTTCTTTTTGTTCATTATATGGACATATAATATAGTACTATAATAAATTGTTATAAAGTGGAGGATTTAAAATTTGGAAGGTGTGCAATGCCATTTCGAGCACCGTGCCTATTTTCTTTAACATTAAGAACAATTGACGACCAACTTAGGTGTCTTTGCATGAAGTGCCAATGTAAAGTTCAAACTTAAAAGAAAACTTGCTCTGCATGTCATGTTCACATTATCCATCTTGTAAAAATATTTTTTGTACAATTGTTTAAAAGAGATATTTAATAGTCTCAATCATAAGAATGTTATTTGCTTAAGTTAATTTTTTAATCCTTGAACATTTCACTTAATTAACACCAGTAATTCGAACAAAAAGAATAGGTCTGCAAATTATTTTTAGAGAACGTCTAATATTTTGAAACAAATCCAACTGCTAAAACGACTAATATTTGACACCTAAACTAGTATAAAAAGGGGAGGAAAAAGAAGAGAAGAAGAAACACTTGGAGCTCTCTTCCTACTTATGTTTTCTTATTTATTTTTGGGGTTGGGGGTGGGAGGAGGGGCAGATGTAAGTCAAGTGCAAAATTGATACAATTGATTCCATATTTTAGACCTACACCAGCCAACTGGAATCCTCCAGACATGGAAAATGAAACGAGGCAAGTGATTCATATATAAAATGTGGATGGCAATCAATTTTTCACATTGAGAATATATTAGTTACGCGTTCTGCCTTAATTTATGTAACATTTTCCCCTATTAGTTGGTTTAAAAAAGAAAAAACATTATTTAGTAACAGTTTAACTATAAATTAACTATTTTACCCTTAATGAGATGATATATAGCTATACAAATATTTATGACTTATTTTAGACCATAAATGTTAAAATTAAAGTCGTCCTTTTCTTCATTAGATTCTATGTCCAATCAAACACGATCACATAAGGGATGGAGGAAAATAATATTTACTTCAAATTATTGGATACCATTAATGTCATGCACAAATAATATTGACTGTAATCTAAAATAGAGCCAGTTGCCATAGTAGGAGTAACAACAAAACCTAAACGAATGCCACTTGGGTCAACGGTAGTCGTTAAAAATCTTGCATGGGTGTCGTTTTCTTTTCCAAAAGATTGTTAACCAACTCAGCTAGCAAACTTCTTGCATTCATTCAATCATTTCTGTAGTTCAACAACCAGCCAAGACATAGTGGATGGAATGGAGCCCATCCATTAATGGATTCCACTCTAAAAAAAGAAAAAATAAGAAAAAGTATAGGAGATCAAGGTTTCAATGTTAATGGAAATAATAAACGTTAGGTGATTTTGTTTCATCGATTTTGTCTAAATCCTGGTGAATAAAGTTATTTGATATCTATAATATTGTTACAAAATAGCAGATATCTACAACAGCGAGTGGTTTTTCACATGAGAGACCTGAGATCGATTCCCCTCGCCAACAACTTTCTCAGTCTGAGCTCGTCGCACGGGGCTTGCCTAGTACGGTTTACATCTTCTGTGTGATTTGCAGGCTATCGCACCAGGAGCGATATTTACCGAGAACTCCCTCAAAGAGTAGCGGCCGCAGATTCCTAGTTTACAAAACAAAAAAAATATTGAAGCACCTCAGATGTATACAAATTGACCAACCACGACCGTTACAAGAACAAAAGAACCGGTATAAGCAAGATAACAAGAAAGGAAAACATTCAATAGCAAAATCCTGCAGAAGGCTCCATCCAGTTAGAAAAGAAGTGCCCTAGTCAACAAAGGTGCCTCTTTTTAATTAAACGTCCATCTCTTGATTTTTTCTTACTTACAGAACAAATTATTTTCTTTTATCTTGTATCTCAATCCACGAAGAGTTCTAGAGTCCAGTATCAGTGATCAAAGTAGACCGAATTAATAAACTGAAATAAGTTAGGTTAAGATAGACAGCTAGACTGCTAGACAATGGATTCATGTTAATTCGCCCGACTCTTACATAGTTTATTTTCCTTTTTGGATTTCTTATAATCTCCTTAGTTGCAGCCTATTAATTTTTTTTTCTTTAGTACTGTTATAGATGACATCTCAAATGATAATAATAATTTTAAAAGTATTTTGACAAGATCTTTCATTGATCAATTTGCGCTACATATTTAGCCTAAATCAACCAACTTTTAAATGAACTGAATTGAGTGTATCAATATGAATTTAGTTAATAAATGAGCAATGATTGGATTACCTAGATCATATTTTCATGGGATAATTTTAGTCCCCCACCCCCACCCCACCCCTTCCAGCTCCCAACCTAATTTAACAAAATTGCCATGAACAGTTTTATCTACCTAAATAGAACTTTATGTCTGAGACACTGATGAAGTTTAATTTCATGACTTGTAGCCTTTCTGGTTTCTACGTAGATTTACATAACTCAAATTAGGGATCCTCAAAGAGATGGAAAAAGATATATGAATTCTTGCCTTGTCAAATTTAACTGCATCTATGGATCTTTATATTTGAATTCCAATTGATTGATGAATATCAAGTACCTTTTGTCTACTTTCCCATTTCGATGGCCTGTAGGGCATGCTCTTACGTACATGTTCCCGAGTTACTATTCCCACCTTCATCATACATCATAAAACAATGGGAAAAGGATATAAAAAATATCATTCTATTATACAATCGAAATATTTTATCTTCTGGTATATCCTTATCATAATTAGTACTTCCTCCGTCGTATGTCACACTCTTTCCTTTTCAGTCTGTCACGTCCCAACAGACGTGAGTAGCAGCCACACTAATCCTATGGTGGGCGAACCAATTCCTTAACCCATTATCGAGCCAATTTCAATTAATTAATCCAATTATAAAACATTGCTCACTAATAATGGAATAAAATATATGACAATAAAATAAATAAATAAATAGCAAGTACGGAAATCTAGCTATTACATCCCCAAAATCTGAAAGTCACCGTATAAGAACTCTAACCAACAATGTCTAAAGAGAAGAGATACTGTCTAAAAATAAAAATAATGTCTGGGATGAAAGATGAACATCTTAAATAAAGAAAAATCTCCAGGCAGCATGGCACGGATAGGAGCTCACCCTCTGATCTTGGTAACGAATAAACCGAACTAGATGCGAGGTCTGGAAGACGTCTCTGGCTCAAAATCTGCACTCACAAAAAAAGTGTAGCAAGCTAGTGTAGGTCAGTACAAACAACACGTACTGGTAGGTATCATAGGCCAACTAAGATTAGTATCATGTATACACACATAAAATCAATGGAATAGGCAGACAGGCACAACAAACATGAATCACAATAAATATCCTCAAATAATCCTCTTTTAGAATCAATCACCAATTATCAACAATGAAACACCAATGCTCAAGCCGAAAGTAGTAAAATAAACAACAAAGTTTCCAGCTCTGTCACATATCTGTACACACATGCTAAATGGTATTGTTTTCCCCAAATAGCCATGACCTGCAGGGGACCCATGGTGTCTATGTACCACTCGTTCCGGAACGAACCTCGGACCACGAGCTCATAACTAGGCTACATCGTCACCGTTTGTCAAATGTGTCGTAAGAGATGTATATGTTCCATCTCAATCATCATCAACAAATGCCTCATAATCACATCAGAAGAATAGCTTAAATACACGTGTCAAGTCAACACCAAAGAAGTATAATCAAATAACACAAGCCACAATAAGACTCACAAATAATCTGCTCAATAATAATATAATATATAGCTATCTCAATTCCTCTCTGAAGGGTATATATGAACACCTCCCTTTCAACAGTCTCAAGAAGAACATTCAAGTTTATCAACCTCAGCAATGGAGAATCACTTCACACCATTAAATCATACAACTAACAATGAACACCAAACTCTAAGTCCGAAGACCTAGACATGCTTTCTCCCATAATTTGCACGACATATACAACCAACTAATCAAAGTCTAACTCAAGTAAACTGTAACCTAACTCAAACCAGAGTTAGGTTAAGCTTAAGCTTGAGTATATTACCGAGTATCTAATCTTAGCATGAATTCTCTTGAATGTAGAATCGTCGGCTTCGAAGGGAACCATTTAGTCGATAGAGTTAAGGAGACAAAAAGGTATGTAAGGCTAACCCTTCTTCATAAAGGCATGTTTTCCTCATTTTGTGTCTATACGAGATATTTACGCTACTCCTATTCCTATAAATGCTGTAAGCTCATGAACCTCGAGATTCTCTTGATATTGTTGACAATGTTTCTTGTGATGATAATGATAACGATTATGATGACAAGGTGAATTATAGGGATGCCATCTAAGATATTCGAGTCGTTCTATTCCTCGAAATGTTAGAATGTTCATAACTTTTGATATTTTGAAATACCTCCAGTGAAAGTTCTTCAAAGTGATGATGATAATAACGATGATGATAATAGTAATAATGGCAAGGATGATGATGATGTTGACATGACTTAAGCACACCTATGTGTGTGTGTATATATATATATATATATATATATATATTTATAAGTATGTATGGCTATTGCATAACACCGAGCTTGTATGGATGGGTACGATATCTAATGCGTGCACACCACTACAGGGGTACGGATGACACTGAGCCTTGGTATGGCCGGGTATGGATAACACTGAGCCTTGGTAGGGCCAGGTATGTATAACACCAAGCTTTATTATGGCCGGGTACGTAAGACACTGAACCTCTATGGTCGAGTATGATATTACTATATGTACAAATGTATGAAATGGAAGTTTCCCATTGGAAAGAGGATAAGTAAATATAACGAACGTTGCTAGAGGTATACCTAGCTATTTCATTTCATAACTCGTCCATCTTATGTTATTTCTTATGCTTTCATTATGCTATTGATTATGCTTTACATACTCAGTACATTATTCGTACTAACGTCCCTTTGCCTGGGGGCGCTGTGTTGCATGCCACACAACCCCATATTGCTTTGTAGGAAAGTTATCCAGGAGTTTGACTGTAGGATGTTCCAGGCTATTAGCTAGATTGGTAAACTCCATTCGGTTCGGAGTGATGCCACTTCGGAGTATTCTCGTATGAGCCGAGTCATATACATTATGGGTATGTTGGGGTCCTGTTCCAACTTAGGTTTTGATGTCATATCTTACGTTAGAGACTTTTGCAGATAGAGTCATGTATACAGTATGTTAGCATTGTAAGCAACTATGTAAGCCGATGTATCATTATGCATTACATTATAGATTTCACTTGATTTGAGAAAGACAGAAAGAACATTTTTGAAAAGCTTTCATCATGCATTTCATCTCATGATTTAAGAGTCCAGTGAGACTATGAGTATAACGAGAACTAGCAGGTTTGCTCGGCTGTAAGTAAGGGTTGGGCGCCCATCATGCCCTATCACGATTGGGGTGTGACAAAGTGGTATCAGAGCAGTTCGTCCTAGGGGTTGTATGCAAAGTCGTGTCTAGTAGAGTCTTGTTTATGGTGTGTTGCGCGCCACATCTATAAACAAGAGGCTACGGGGCATTTAGGACGGTTACTCTTCTTTCATATCTAAGATCGTATGATAGAGCCAAGCCATAGGAAATGAGATTCCTTATACTAAACCTTGATTTCAGCAAAAGAACGGTATCGACAGAAGAAAGTGAGTGATGATATTGGAAGGTACAGAGGTAAGTCACTTCGTTTGGGCTACATTATCAGAATATGTATTTATATGATAATGGATTGGTTGTCATAGAGGTAAGTCAGTGAAAGTACAACAAAGGAATTGATTTTAATGCATCTCTTGATGATAAGTTCAGTTATATTTTTGTGAACCAAACAAATTGAATGAATCAGTACAAAGGTAAGCAACGGTACGAAAAGATGTATGTCGGGTAAGGTAAGAATATTGAGGTATGATTGAAATGCAAAGCTGAAGAATGAAATGGAAAGTAAATAGGAAGGCATAACAGGGCAGATCGCTAAAGGATCAGGTACATCTCGAGGTGTGGTATATGAGGTAAATTTTGACATCTTTGTACTTTTACTTAAAATTGGGAGCCCTGTTTGGCTGAGATATGTCGTATATATAGATTAGCCTTGTGAGGCATTGTTGGTATTTGCTGCGTGCAGGTTTTGGATAGTAAGAAATATAGAGGAAACTCTGCCGAAATTTTCCTAGAATTTAAAGGAGATAAGATATAAGCTTGTAATATGTCCCAACGGGAAAAGATGTTGTGTAAAAAGTAATGGAAAGACGGGATTAAGTTAGGAGTATCGTTGACAACTACAAGAGATGAGTTAAATATTGTTGAATTGATAGTAGCGGTAATTATAAGATCGACATTGATACGGTAAAGAGAAATGCTAGAGTAAATTAGGGAGACTGGTAGTACTAAAACACGGCATAGAAGAGAAGAGGTAACTCCAATAGAATGTGATACTGGAGTATTTATTGGATGGATAAGCACAAGTAAGATACGACAAGTGTATTAGCAAAATAGAGTAACAACATGATTGAGACAGGGGTATGAAGTACGAAGGGTTATAACGAATGTGGATACCTTGGTAAGACAACTCATGTGGTAAGTGTAATAGGGTTGATCAAAAAGAATAACAGGTTAAGTATGCCTACTCCATGAGGGTTATTCCATTTTATACGCAGGCTTGCGAATGAAATCAATAATTGGCACTCTATAAAGTTGATATGATCAGGATATAATAAGAATGTAGCAAGGACCGTAATACAAGGTAAGTAAAGCATAACAAGGAAACGACTAAAGATGTAGCATATTCTATATGAGTAAGGAGTGAATGCAAGTGTGAAACCAATAAGCGAACCATGGGGCAGTAGATAAGAAAGCTTATAAAGCCTTGTTAAGGGAAAGTCCAGCATAGAGGTTTCACAATGACAGAAATGATAGCAAGCAAAAAGAAAAAAAAAAGAGGTCAACTTGAAAAAGAAATCAGAGGAAAGTGATATGGAAAAGTAGTAACAGTTTGTGATTTTTCTAATCGAGACCACGAGTGATATCATCGGCTAGATTTAAAAGACCAAGACTATGGAGAGATGAATAACGAAATAGAACGATTGTTAGGAAAAGGATCAGCATAATAAAGATGAGAGGGATGATCAGATTGAACAAAATAGGTTTTGGCAGCGAAGAATGGATGGTATAGAAGTGCTATATTCTAAAGGAAAAAGCGGTACTGAGTTAAGAATAGGGTTCCTTGTGCGAGGAATAAGGGATTGATTATAAAACGGGAGGTAATAAGATAAATTGAGGAGGAAAGAATGTAAAGAAATAAGTATGGGTATAGAAAGAATAGGAAATATGCGAAGTACGCGCGCTTAAGAAGTAGTCGTATTATGAGAAAAGGAAGATGCATCTCCTATGAATATCCTATACCAAGACAGAACAAGTAAAGTATATAAAGGACTAAGTTGGAGAGAAAAATATGGCCATGAGTTATGAGTTTACCGTGCGACGATAAAACGATAAAGCAAGGCTATCATCAATGACAAATATGATATGATTATGATTGGTTTTGAAATCAATGTTGAGTGCAACACGAGGGTAAAATAGTATGAGGCATAAGGGGTATTAGTTGGGCATGAGACTTAGATCCTTAAAAAAAATGATGGCAGGTTCAAGGGAAAATGCATTTATGGTTATTATAAGTCGATTATGGGAAGGAGAGGAATAACTTAAGATGGGAAGAAAAGGGAAAGATGACGCTATGAGTGAACTCTAAGTATCGAGAATGGGATAAGTGACATTGCATGGATGGTACGGATAACTAGACATACTACTATTTTGAGTATCCCTATGGGACAGAAGTTGTTAATTGGAGCGGATGTAGAGATTGACTCATAACTAACGGTTGAGCTAAGTAAAACATATCCTTGTTTGGATTGTTCTGTCGGTTGCATTACTTGATTACCAAACTGCAAGATGAGTATGTTAATACTTCACACATGAATTACCGCAGCTATAAGTTATGGGAAATGGCATGAAAATGATGCGGTACACTAATGGAATTGAGGAAAGGGATATATGAATTCAAGATTGGAAGTGAGGCAGCAGATTTGAGAATGGTATAAGTAAAACCCTTAAAGGGTGGAAGCGAGTAAGGAAAATACGAGTGTGGAGATTGAAACGATAAGCCCTAAGATGTGACAGATATAGACTCTAAAACGAAAAAAGTGAGAGCTATGTAGAAATGAGCCTAATAGCCAGTAAGTAAATGAACAAGAATCGAGCGGGTATCTGAGACTATACTGAAAATCATTCGTGGAGACCTTGAACAACATGACATTGAGGGCATATAGCTCAAGGAATATGGTAGAGGATAGCAATGCTCTACTGGAATAGAGGCAAAGGAAATTTACAGTGGAGTCATTTGTAAATGATATTGTGATTTATGAGTGGCAAATAAGAAGGGACATAAATTTTTCTATAGTAGAATACAAGATGTGATAATCAAGGGACAAATAAAGGATAGAAAAGAGTATGACGAAATAAGTTACAACAGATCGACAAAAGAGTTTTGGTATGTAGGAGATAGGTAAAATAGAACGAACCAAAAGGAAGGGAAGTTTACGAATAAGGTTAGATGTGGATACATGAATCACACAGGAACGATTATGTAACCTGCAAGTATTTACATGTCGAGAATGAAACCAATTGGGTACTTAAAAAGAGGAGCAAGAGGTAAGCGAGAATAGCATGTTTGTGATACTCCAGGTCAGTTGAGGGAAAATATATGGTAAATTGATAATGTTGAGTTGGAATTGTCGTTAAGGACAAATAAGACAATTACGTTTCCTACGATAGCCCTGGGGTGTGTTAGATTACTTGCGAACCCGATAGGATCATTGAATAAGGGGTTTTTCCAGGAGAATATTACACCTTAGAACTTTCATCTTGTATCATTATGGTCATAGAGAATTTCTAAAAATTTACCAGAGGGTTATGAAATTCTTGAAAATTTTGAGGCCTTTGATGAGTCGACGACGGACACCTATGACAAGACACCTCAGATTGAATTTATCTAGACTCTACAGGCATGAATCAATACCATTATCATGGTCATATGGAAGGAAGGAAATGGAAGAGATTTGCAAACCATTTGAGGCTTAATACCATTATCGAGCAAGGAAAAGGATCGACGAGTCCGAATATCAAGGAGGATCATATCAGGAAAGTGACTCACTTATGTCTCTCGAAATGATGTTTATGAGGAATCGAGGGAGTATTGAAATCGAGAGGCATTACTAAGAGGAAAACTCGTTATCAACTATTCAAAGGGAATGTTATAAATAGTGCATGTCAGAGGATTAAAAAGATGACTCCAAGAAGGAGGTATGTTGTGGACTATGCGACCTAAATGAAAAGTGGAAGTAAACCTGTAGGAATTAGAAGAGAAAACAAGGGGAACCAATATAAGATGGTAAACCTACCCAAGGAAAAACAGTTCCTACCCTGCAGCGTTACTGAAAAGATGACTTCAAAACAAGAAAAACTCGACCTAAGCTTCAAACGTAGATGGATATAGTAAGTTGCAGTCAATTACAGAGGTAGATAAATTATGACCACTTTCTTTGGGAATTCAATAATAACCGATGTTAGGTGGAGAATGGTATTAAGTTAAGCAAGGAGAGGTACAACATAATAGGAGAGTAATTGATTTGTCATAAGATCACCATAACCAACATACATATACAGGACCAGTTTAACATTCGAGGACGAATGTTCTAAGGGGGAAGAATTATACACCTCGGAAATTCTGGATTTGTTGCCTTATGAGTAGGCTAATGAGAACTTAAGGTGATTATGAAATCCTTACAAGATTAAGGGAAGTATTAGAAAGTTTAAAGTGCATACTATAAAATTTTGAATTCATATGAATATGTGAAATCTAGATTGTTGAATGAAGTGAAATGTAAGTCGTGTTCGGAAAAGGTTTGCAAGTACCGAGCTAATGTTGGTTTAATAATGTCTTGAGGAAGAGTTATAGCGCTCCTTAGATTGTTAATGAACTGTTAAAAAAGTGCTAAGAATGTTCCATAAGGATTGCAGATCAAACGACGAGATTAACTTCAAAAAACTAGAGTTATACGACCACTTATACGGTCCGTATAAAGGGTCCGTATAACCTTACAGAAAGTAAATTTCCCTGATGGTGAAATACGGTCACTTATACGGAACGTATAATATTATACGGACCATATAAGGGTCCGTATAAGTCCCGTCGGGCTGAATATTTTTCCAAGTATAAATATAAGTTCCCACTTCTAATTTTTCATTTTTACATCTCCCTCACTTCTCTCAATACCTCTAGAAGGTTCCATACATTTCATTAACATAAACCCAAGGTAAATCAAAGATCAAACACAAAAAATTTGTGGAATCAAGGGTTTGGGTGCTCATTAGGGTTGCTAGAAGTCAAGTGAAGTATTTTCAAAGCCCATTCCTACATAATCAAAGGTTATTTTTATGTTCATTTCATGATATTAAGAGTATTGAATGGTTGAAAGACTTGTATTATGGAAGCAAGTAGAAAGTGGGTTACAAATATGAAAATAGTGGTATTCTTGAATAGTAGTTTGACATGAATCATGATTCTTGATATGTTATGAGGGGAATCTTGTTGTAAATGATACAAATGATGTTAAAGAAGTATTATATGAGAACGAGTCCAGTGTTATGCCATAGCTATGGTCATGAATCATTTTGGTTGGAAATTGTGGGAATTGGATAGTGTCGAACTTGACGAAGTTATTGATTATGATATTATGAATGTTGTTATTGATGTTTGGGAGTTGTTATATCATATGGAGGAAGTTGTAGAAACAAAGGAAATGCTGCCCAATTGTTATTAGCTTTAGCTTAAGCTTGAGTATATTACCGAGTATCTAATCTTAGCACGAATTCTCTTGAATGTAGAATCGTCGGCTTCGAAGGGAACCATTTAGTCGATAGAATTAAGGAGACAAAAAGGTATGTAAAGCTAACTCTTCTTTCTAAAGGCATGTTTTCCTCATTTTGCGTCTATACGAGATATTTACGCTACTCCTATTCCTATAAATGTTGTAAGCTCATGACCCTCGAGATTCTCTTGATATTGTTGACAATGTTTCTTGTGATGATAATGATAACGATTATGATGACAAGGTGAATTCTAGGGATGCCATCTAAGATATTCTAGACGTTCTATTCCTCAAAATGTTAGAATGTTCATAACTTTTGATATTTTGAAATGATAACTTTTGATACTTCTATTCCTGATCTGGAACTCGGGATTGAGAGCCCCCTGCCTGGCTGATAGAGTACTGAACGACTCAAAATGAGCCTTCAACCGATCGGCATAGTCTGCTGAACCTGACGACCCGAGTAACTCAGGGATCCCTGTCACTTTGAAAACGTAACACTGAAATTACCACCCTTTCAGGCCTTCTTCTCTGCATATTTGTTGTAGTCATCCTCATGGACACCCTCAATAGACTTCAAGTGGTCCACAACCTCCCGAAAAGAACCACCTTTAGTCACCTACTGAAGAGCCGACAACTGAAGGGCAGTATTCAATACCTTCACAAAACGTCTAACCCTCTCTTTCTCAGTAAGCAAAAGTTGGAGAACATAACGAGCCAAAGAGTGAAATCGGGACTCATAAGCAGCGACAAAAGAACTACCCTGCTCAGTATTACTGAACTCATCACTCTTCATGTCCCTCAAGGTATGAGGAACGTACTTCTCAAGAAAAATCTAGTCGAACTGAGTCCAAGTCAACGGAGGCAAATTCGCTGCCCTACACTTTACAAACGCCCTCCACCATAACTTGGCATCTCCCATGGGCTGAAATGTCACAAAATCTACTCCATATTTCTCAACTGCCCCCATTTTATGGATCCTCTCGTGGAAATTAATAATGAACTCATAGGCATCCTCTGCCTCTGTTATATCCCGTACTTTATACGTTTGGATATTTCAAGAAAGTCGTGGTAAGTTAAGGGGATGACTATTCTCCAAATTTATTTTAATGTACAAGTTGGTTATGAATATCATTTATGGACATTATTAGTATGGAAATGTCGAGAAGAGACTAAGGGTAAAAAGAGAAATTCACAAAAAGGGGCCATGGAAATAATGTGGAAGGCTAGGGGCACAATGGTAATATTAAACAAAGTCGAGGGGCGAAACGGGAATTTTACACAAGGTTCATAAAGGTTCCAAAAAGGGCATATTGGCCATGTGATGGAAATATAAGGGCCAAAGTGCACATGGCAAGACTAGGAGTCATCTTTTATTTTTAAGGAAATTTCAAGAAAAAGAAAGAAAGATCTAGAGAAAAGAAGAAGGAAGGAGGGGCATGTGCCCCTCACATGCTTGTAGAGCTATATATATATGTGGTCATCTTTTAATTAAAGAGAGTGGAAGAGAAAGAAAGAACAAGCAAAACAAAAAAAAAAAAAAAAAAAAAAAAAAAAAAGGAGAAGAGAAGGGGGAGAATTCGGCCAACTCCCCAAAAATTTGGGTCCATGGAATTGGCCAAGAAAAATTATTTTCTTCCACTTTTCCTACCTAATGGAAGGTCCTCTACAATATGAAGTAAGTGTTGAAGCAAGAAGAACACTCCTTGGTGTCATGTACCAACCCTAAACAAAGTGGGAAGTTGAAGGAAAAGGTAAGGTTTCATCTTCTTTTGTATGCTGTGGATGGTTTGTATATGTTGTAGTATAGAAAATGGATGAAAAACATGGAATACATGCATATGGTAGAAGCCGTGTGGTGTATGTGGTGGTTGATTATGTATGTATCATGTTGGTTGTTGTTATGTCAAGAAATGAATGAAAATTTATGGAAGTGTGCATGTTAAGGTTGGCCATGTGTTGTGTTGTGTGTTGTATTGTCTAAGTTGTTCGTGTGGGTGTTGTGTTGCATGGAAAGAAAGAATGAATTAATTTTACTTAGTCTTGTGTTGTGTTGGAATATGTAAAGAAGTGGTTGTGGCCGAATGGTAGGTGTTTTGGTAAGTTATGGTAAATTGATGTTATTTGACATTTTAGTTGTTGTCATTATGGATTATGTGATGTAGAATGAAGGGTGTTGCTGAATTTAACGTATATGAATGATAATGAAATGTATGGTTGGTGTTGAATTTGAAGGTTTCGGATAATGTAGTATGTTGATTGGATCGTTTTGAATATCATATGAATTGATTTGAATTGAATTGAATTGAATTGAATGTTGGAGTATTGCTAGAATGATTGCTAGTATTGTTGTTGGTTTGGCCGGGTTGAATTCCCGGATTGTTGTTGGTTAAAATTGGCTAAGTTGAAGTTTTGGAGATGGTGTATTTATAGGGGAAGTGCTGCCGAAATTTCGATAGACATATGTTGCCTTAAGATTCCACTTCTAAATGATCTAATTAAGTTTTGGTAAACATGACCAATTTGTAGATTTTGGCGGATTTGGAACGTGAATTTGGAGTCGCATAAGAAGTAGAAAAGGTATGTAAGGCTTTACCCTTCCTTCTTTGGCATGTCTTAGATGTAATAGGACTGGATACGGGCCTCGGGGACGATCCTATCCCTAGAAATCCGAAATTGAATTTGGCCCTTTTTCATTCAATAAGATTGAGTTCAAAATGTTATCAAATGTCGGGAAACTACCTAAACAACTAGAAATTGCACCAATGAGATCCGACTACCCTAAAACCCTCACAAGTGACGTCATGAAGTGTAATGTACATAAATTTGGTACGCCGCATCATTTGACCCGAGGTGGGCCCATTATCCCCGAATTTTCCTTATTGTTCCGTTTGATCTATACTGAAGCAGAATCCAAAGAAAACTTTTGATCCTTATTCCGTTCATCGAATGACAAGTACTGTAACTATGCTAACGAGGATATTTCTATGATGACAATGATAATGATGATGTTAAGAAAGGGAATATGCCTATGATAAGTACGATAAGAATGATTCCATGACTAAGAGTCTTGAGCTAAGAATTTAATGAGAATGTGAAAGTGTTATACTAGTTCTTGAACCTCAATTCTATTCCTTAGCTATGACACTAGTTTCTAAAACACTTCAAAGCATATGAGTTGGCGGTTATAATGCCCATGATTTCATTCTATGCTCTTTCTTAAGGCTATTTTCCGTTGGTAGTCTCACCTTAAAATACGCGTTCCTTTAAGGTGAGACAAAGCGCCCATGATTATTCCATAATGTAATCGGAGGTCACCGACCTTATGTCACTCCGATGGACACATGACTTTCTTTGGGCTCTCATGCATGCCAATTGTATGACACATGTATATGAATGTGAATATGTATATGGGGAAAGGGGAAGGGTCACTGTTATATCACCACCTGATTCAGCTGGATTTCGTCCCGGACGCCGGATGCCCGGACGCGGGATATGGGAGAGCCGGATACGGCGTCTGTATATGTGATATATATATAATATGTTGGGACACTGTTGGGGAGGGGGGTGGGAGAGCCGATGTACTCGGCGTCTGTGAATGTAAATGAAGGACACCGTTTTCTGAAATGTTCTGTTTTCTGTATATGTAAATAAGAAACACCATTTTCTGAAAAAGAAACTAAGCATGCATGACATCTGCAGAAAGGCACTCATATGTACAGGTTACATCTGTCCCAGGATAAGCTCCTTATGTCTATTCTGTTATTGTTCATACTGTATATTCCTTATTATGGTACTATTCATGCTTTACATACTCAGTACATTACTCGTACTGACCCCTCTTCTTCGGGGGCTGCGTTCATGCCGCGCAGGTACACCAGATGAGCCACAGCTATCATAGAAGATGTTCCAGCGGAGTTGGCAGGCTCCACTTGTTCTGGAGTGCTGCCGAGTCAGAGTATCCGAGCCATGATGTTTGTTTGATGTTAGAGACTTTGCAGACAGAGTCGTGGGTATAGAGTGTCGATAATATGTTATATCATAAAGTCCATGTGATTACAAATTCTGTTTGATTTGAATACGATGGAAAAAAAAAGAAAAAAAAATCTCTTGAAAGTTTTACTATGTTTTCCATTTTTATTGATATAAGAGTCTAAGGAAGTTAAGTATGTAACAAGAGTCAGCGGGTTCGCTCGGCTCCGGATATGGGGTCGGGTGCCCATCACACCCTAGTAAAGTCGGGGTGTGACAGCCTCGGTACCATAGAACTCTGGAGGCTTCATCTTAGTGAACCTCCAAAACAAATCGTGCTCGTCACCTGTCATTACTGGTCCTCCCACTGGCCTAGGAAATAACTTAGGTCCCGGGGACTAGTCCAAACGTAAAGCCACAGCTTCTGCATGTTGTGCCCCTGGCGCCTGAGCCGGACCACCTGCTCTCGCACCCTAATTACCTGCTGCTGCTAGTAACACACCTGCCTCTGCTAAGCCATTCAATAGGTTCAGCACTCGGACCATAACATCTGACAGCACTGGAGTAGCAATAATATCTGGCCGAGTTAGTGCTGCTGCGAACTCGGCTGCCTCATCCAGCACAACCTGAGGCTCAGGGGACTCAACGCTTTGCTGACGAGCAGCAGGAGCCCCACCTCTGGCTGGTGCAGCTGCTCCCCTGCTTTTACCACGACCACGTCCTCTACCCTGGCCTCCTCCACGAACTGTGGCCCCAGCGGCCTAACCTCTCCAGCGAGTTGCGTCTCCAGCGACTGACACGGGTACCTCGTTAGCTGCAGCTGCCACACAAATCCTCACCATCTGTGAGAGAATAGAACGAAAAGTCAGATACCAATTTGAATCATTCAGATACAAATTTGAATCATTTCGATACCAATTGGAATCAAGTAGCACGAAATAAAGAAAGAAATTGAAGTTTTCTAGTGTCCCATTGCCTCCCGAAGATAAGTACAGACGTCTCTGTACCGATCCACAGGACTCTATTAGACATGTCCTTATACGACGAGATCAACAAACCTAAAGCTCTGATACCAACTTTGTCATGTCCCAATAGACGTGAGTGGCACCCACACTAGTCCTATGGTGGGCGAACTAATCCCTCAACCCATTATTAAGCCATTAATTAAACCAATTATAAAACATTGGTTACGACTAATGGAATAAAATATCTGACAATAAAATAAATAAATAAATAAATTGCAAGTGCGGAAATCTAGCTATTACATCCCCAAAATCTGAAAGTCACCGTACAAGGACTCTAACCAACAATATCTAAAGAGAAGAGGTACTGTCTAAAAATAAACATAATGTCTGGGATGAAACATAGACATCCGAAATAAAAAAAGATCTTCAGGCGGCATGGCACCGATAGGAGCTTACCCTCTGATCTTGGTAATGAATAACCTTAACTAGATGCGAGGTCTGGAAGACGTCTCTGGCTCAAAATCTGCACTCACAAAAAAAGTGTAGCAAGTGTAGGTCAGTACAAACAATACGTACTGGTAGGTATCATAGGCCGACTAAGATTAGTATCATGCATACACACATAAAATCAATGGAATTGACAGACAGACACAACAAACATGAATCACAATAAATATCCTCAAATAATCCTCTTTCAGGATTAATCACCATTTATCAACAATGAAACACCAATGCTTTACACACATGCTAAATGGATTGTTTTCCCTAAATATCCATGACCTGCAGGGGACCCATGCTGTCCATGTACTACTCGTTCCGGAACGAACCTCGGACCACAAGCTCATAACTAGGCTACATCATCACCCCCTATCAAATGTGCCGTAAGAGATGTATATGTGTAGTGGTTCTATTTCTTCCGATTCGAATTTTCACTTGCCTCATTTAAAAAGAAAAGTGTCCCAGGGAAGTACGGTTGTCAATTATAACGGGATAAAGGAAAAAATATACTTCTACGTGGATGGTGCTCTAAATGAACATTATTTTTAGAGCCGCCACCTAACTTATAGGTAAGTTAGGAAAGCAAGTTCGAAAGGGTTCATTTAGAACGACTAAGTTTTAAAAGAAACCAATCTATACCAAAGTTTGAGTAAGGGTTCTTGTGATCCCCCGGGGAAGATTTTAGGCACCTCGGTATTAAGAATCCGTAAAATACGGTTGACCTATGGGTTCTAATAGTATGCCTTATAAATATAAAATATTTTTGATAAAAATTGCTTTTGTCTTATATTTTCGCAAATAAAGGTTACTCATTTATGCAAAAAATACAACATTTTCTAGAAATAAAAGTGGTAGAGTTTTGCCCAAAATTGAGCATCTTGGGTTTCGGACTAGAACACCTAGGTTAAAACTTGAAGGCGTTAACCTAAGTAGAACATCACGTAAGCCCACCCGAGTTTAAAAAAAGGTTTTTTACTAATTCTAGAAAATATATCTTCAAAACTGTTTTTTTAAGGCATACTAATATTATCCGTATATTAATCGTATTTTTACCTTGGTAGGAGTAAGGTCTGCGTACATTATACCCTCCCCAGACCCCAAGATGTGGGATTTCACTGGGCTGTTGTTGTTGTTGTTGTTGTAATCGTATTTTTACGTTTTAGTACCTTTAACCATTTTTAGTTTAAATTAAACTTTTAGATTTTAAATAGTCATAAGTTTATACAATGTCCAATTTAGTCCCGAAAAAGTCTCAATTTGATCCAAATCAGTCCATAAGTGATTAATAGTCCACAGGTTCTCAATATCAGTCCTTAAATTTTAGAAATGTCCATATTAGTCCCAAGATTTATGAAATTGATCGTTTTAGTCCAAATCATATCAAATCAGTCCGTTTTCATCTTTTAAAATCACAAGTTATATTAAAGTTTCAAAAATCGGTTTTTGCATAGTAGTAAGAGCAAGTTTTGGCGACTTTAAATGTAGGATAATCTTTTGGGGTTTCAATTTATAAATAAATACGCAAATAAGAATTTAAATGCTTAAATAAAAGGTTAGGAATTGGGCTGACCAAGCCCAATAAGAAGGTATGCATTCGGGTGACATCCAATCCAAATACATATGCTCCATTTTGCTCCAAGGTGGGTAGACTCTATCTAGATAGGTTAGTGGGCTCCAACGGGGTTTGGATGGACAAAGAGATAAAGGGTATACATGACATTAGAAAACATCTATAAATTAAACTAAATACAAGAATTTAAATTGAATACAATTATTACATAGCCAAAATTAATTACATCACTGTTGGGCCAAGCCCAGATATCAAAATAAAGCTAATCAGAATCGATCAATAAAGGAAGCCCATAATAAATGAAATGTTTAGGCTAGATAGCCCAGAAATGGTCCAACCCAAGATATTCTCATGATTAAACTTAGTGTCAAAGCCCAAGTATACACAATATACTTACTATATATACACATAGAGAGCAAAACAAAGATTGTATACCCTCTATATCACTAGTGTATATCACTATATTTTAGTCATCTCAGATCCCAGAAATCAATACAGGTACAAATCTCAAATGTCTCATTTTAAGGCTACTATAACTTACATTTTCTAATCAATTTTAACAAAGCTAGGCCTTTCAAAGCTATGACAGAATCAAACAACTACCAAGAACAACTAGGTGAACCATAATGCCTAATCAAACTCAAATCTAGTCACAAAAGCTAATCCTGGAATGACAACAAAGTCTAGGATGATGTCCAGTTTCAAAGTAAGCAAGGTAATGTGTAGTAGGTTTCAGTTTACAAGTCAACAAGTAAGGCAGGGCAAGGCTTAAGGGGTCAAGTAGCACAGAGGCAACAACACCACAAATAAAGAACCAGGGTGGGAATTCAAAGTGACCAGGGCAAGTAGCAGCAATGCAGAGAAGCGATAGGGGGTAAGGGAGTGTCAAACTAAGCCAAAGACACAGTCAAGACAAGGCATGGGCACTATACTGGTTTCCAGTTTTAAGAAATCAAGAGCCAATGAGCCAAGTGAGTTGATTAAGCTAGTTCAGAAGTGTGTTCTTAAACTAATCAACAAGTTAAACTAATGTCAAGTTCATTTTTTAGTCTTTGATTACCAAACAAAAGGTCACAGAAATAAGATTACAAGTACAGGAAACCAGTTTAGCTCAAAACATGACCAAGATGTCAAATGATTCAAGTTACCAGTTCAAAATAGTCCAGGTTCTCAGTTTTACTAGTCAAGGTTCAATACAGGTCATACAAATGGTCTAGCAACAGTAGGTCTTATAAAGATGCTAGCAAAAGGTCTCAGATGGTGATCTAATCTCAGTTTTTATTCGCAGGATGACAGAAATGGACTAAGGACATAAGTGTGGATAAAAAATAATCAATGCAGGTTTCAAACAAAGGAAATTCCAATTAGAGACAATCAAGAAAAGTTCTAAAAGTCAAAAGGGACCCAAATGGTGCATGATACTGTCCCTAGGTGTAAGCATAGGTCAAGTTTCAACCACAGAGCTTTCAAGTGACAACACTGAACAATTTTAGCCTATCCAGTTTAAGTAGAAGGATTCAAGGGCATGATGTTATCGTAGGTGCAAGTTTAGGTTAGGTTTTAACATTACAAGTCACAACAGAGGAAGTTCTATTGGAATAATCACAATCATAGTCATAGAGTCAGAAAAAGGTCTAAATGGTGCAGGTATGGCATTATTCAAACAAGCAAGGAAGGGAGGATAAAGTACACAAGTCACAGGACCAATCAAACAAAATGGCCAAGGGAATGGTCCACACTAAATAGGTCCCACACTTAGTCCTTTTTAAACACTTTTTGGTTTAGTTTTAACTCTCCTATACATTTAAACTCTAGGTGATGAAAGTTCCCAGAACTGTGACCCAAAACTCAAATCCAGAGGACACAATTCACAAAAGCAACAAATTATAGAGCATTCTTGACATTTACAAGTAAAAGATGAAACCAATTCCACAAATAACTCACAACAGTTTCAAAAGTACTAATTTAGACCTATTATACTTAGTTTTAAAACAAGAAATTAAGCTTTTAAAACTCCCTACACTTCTAACTCTTTTAATCAGCTTGACAGAATAGGCATTGGCAACACATATAGGGTTCAAAATGACACTTAAACTCTCAAAAATCAACAAGACAAACAATAAGTGCCATAGACCTTCCAAAACAATCTTTTGCACTTAGATTCTCATTTTAAAAGACCACATACTCTACTAGCAGTTTCCAGAATCTCAAACAAGTTTCAAAATCCACAAGCCAAGTCCAAAACCAACTCAGCCTTTTAGAGGACACTCAACAGGACCAAGGAAAGACAAGACAATATTCACACAAGGCAGAAACAATCCCATAAATCACCAGTCTTTATCTTTGAATTTTTACAACCACACAGTTTTAAAAGTGGCCAGAAACACAAGTTTAAGACTCACAAGACACCAAACAAGTTACTGGATTTTCAAAACTCATTTAAGGATCCTATAAACACATTTTACAAGTCATTTTAAGGAAGATTGTTTCACTAAAGCCAGCTTTAATCAATGAGTTTTAAAGGAAATCATTTCAAAGTTCATGTGACATTAGTATAAGCCAACAATTTCAAGTTTTGAAACCTATCAATCCAAATTAAGCACACAACACAGAAAAACAGTGATACCTATTCTTCCTTCAATTTTTAGACTTAAACAGTTTTGAAACCAACAGTAATCACACAAGAAACCCTTATCACAGTAAAGCCATTTTTAAAGCTGTTGCTAGTTCTAAAGCACATGTTGGATTCTGAATCATATAACTCAATAAACAACTACACTTCACACTTTCAAATCTCATAACAAGATCCTCAGACTATCTAATGATCCTTAAATAACTAAAGTGAGATAAAAAATTACAAAATTTCTATAAAATAGTAACAATTTCAAACAACATCAACATGATATACAAAATCTGAAAATATATGGCTAATATAACAATTGGACCCGCCGAGATACCAATTTGACCAAAGTAGCACGAATAGAAAGAATGAAGAGAGTTTTTCCTAAGATGCCTCATAGCCTCTCTCAGATGGGTATAGACGTCTCCGTACCATTCCATGAGACTCTACTACACATTTGCTCTTGTACCTAGTAGACCGGTAACCTAGGCTCTGATACCAACTTGTCACGATCCAATTTAGGATCGCGCGGGCACCTATCTTTCCCTCCTCGGTAGGCGAACCCTCAATCAATAACATAGTAATCAAGTAAAGACAATTTGAATATTCCAATAACTTAGTACGATTAACAGCGGAAATCAATTACCTAATAAACTCCACTATTGAAAGTATTTACAACAGTTAAATAAATAAAGACTCTTTTTAAGTTCCCACGACTTGGTCTAGACTAGTACAAGAGCAACTAAGTGATATAGATTATAATAACACCATAAGATCCAACCTCCATCCCAGAATAAAATGGGAGGAGGCCTTCAGATTAGGCACCGCCCATCTCCGAACATGTTGCAATCAATCAGCTGAAATATTCTACAACCAAAAAAGGTGTAGCAACAGCAGTATCAGTACAGTCAACGGGTACTAATTAAGTATCATAGGCCGACAATGGTTAGAAACACATATCAGTAAAAAAAGTCACAAATAAACATGATCAGCAACTAAATCAAATCCTATGTCTATTTACTGCACAATATGACACCAAGACCCTTAACTCATTCACCTTCCACTAATAACCACAAGCCAGATCCATAACAACATCACGACAATCATATATCATTATTACCATTCGTTTTTAGTCTAGGAGTCGACTCTTCTATCTTTAGTCTACATCCTTTAGAGGCCAAACATACAGCTGATCCTACGAACGATCCACAAGACAAACCAACTAGTAAAAGTCACAGATAATCGAAGACAAGTATACATCATCGCCTATGTAGCATCTAATCCCAACTGTGCCAAGTCTCAATATATCAATCCGAGTCCAACATCACAAGTAAACACCAAATCATCTCAAACAAGCCATAATGCAATGCAATGCAATGATGTATGAATGCAATGCAATGAAATGTCATGCCAATGTTGTGTAGATATGTACTCCGGACGAAAATATCGACATCTCGGTAGCACAACCCAGTATGACTCGCAAAGTCTAAGTGCCACTCGTCCTGGATCTTTGCCCAACAGACAGACGGGACCCCGGATCTTTACCCATGAGGGGTTCTCACTGGCACCACTCTGGGGGACCCGCGAAGTCCATGCAGTCACTCAATCAATGATTCCCAAACTAACATTGGATATCAGCCATCTCACATCACTTGAGTAAAACTGAGCCCAGCTCATCAATGTGTTTCATCAAGTATCATCAGTATCTCAATAGTATATCATGAAAAATGAGAGTGCGTGCAATGCATGTATCATCATCAATAATCATGCTCAATATCACAAATACCAACAATGGTACGCCAACAATATATCCGAATCACAAACACCAACAATGGTGCGCCAACAATATATCAGAGTCACAAGTACCAACATGGGTACGCCAATTAAATATTAAAGTCACCAATACCAACATGGGTATTCCAACACTATCATCAATATCTACACATGTCATACGGAATTCTATCCACGTATCAACATCAAATTAATGTGCCACCATAACACAAACAAGTTGTAACAACAATTACTCACTCGTGGCATCAAGCCAATACAATAGATCAAATCTATCACAATGCAATATCACTGCTCTTCCTTTATTAGCCTATTAGCTTAGTACAAGTAAATTCCCCTCTTACTCACATGACATTCATTCCTACTCAGTCTAGAACTCAATCGCAACCGTTGGTACATTTTATCCTTCCATTTATCAACTAGATTCACTATTAATAGCATAACACACTTATCACATATTACGGAAATTCTCATCGTGAGACACAGAAAATAGGTATCACCCACTACTCCCAAGTAACATAAAATTCATCGATACTCACGAAAACCAAATCAAGCATCCTAAAAAATCTACAGGCCACAAGCCCGAACATACAAATTGTTGACACCTAATTTTCACCTCATAAAATGCGTATTTTATTTTCAAAGTTCCCGAGCCCAAGACGGTGTAAGGATGCTCTTAAAAAAAATCAAAAAATTCAAAATCCCGAGAAAATTGCAGAAATTGGCATCTTAATTATTATTTCATAAAAAATGACGATTGCAAGAAAATTATGAGTTATTTATTTTCATAAATATAATTTGAAATGAAGATACGTATCCCGCTCCGTCTAGCTCGAAAAATTGTTAATTGAAACAACATTCGAGTTACGGCTCATTTTGACTGCAGTTTTCACATTTCTAAATATTATCCGGAACCATGTCAATATTGGGCTCATATTAACGCTCATATTTTAAAACGACGTATTATAAATTTTGTTTCCATCAAAAATCACTTTACAAAAAGGGTTTTAGACGAATACATTTTAAAAAGAAGATGAATTTATTTTTAAAAGTAAGGTACAAGGTTTGGAAAAGGTCTTTTATTTAAACTGGGGGTTCATTTTAATTTTCTTCATTTCCATCCCAACCCCTTCTCTTTTTTTAGTAGGCGAAAATGACGACTTTTCTAGAGTTTGATTAGCGATCAAATTCGCGGCGTTTCATGGCTGTTTTATGCCGAATTTTTGAGGGCTTTTGTCCTCTACCATGTTTCCTCATGATTGCCAGATTTATTTTTGTGTAATTCATATTTTTTGATCTCAAATTTGACTCGTATATTGGAATATTGCTCGGTTCCTTCATGTGTGTGGTTGCCATGTGCGTAGCCTCGAGCTCTTGGCCATCTTGTGCACCACACACAACAAAGTGAAGGACCCAGGGATAATTTCCCATGAGTCCATTCAATTCGAGTACTATTTTGGGGATTCTATCCTATTTTGGTACTATTGTACCATTGGAACACATTGATTTTTGTTTTATTGGTGACTAAGTGTATTATCCTAGGAGTTTTGATTTTATTTGAATTTTTGGGGTACAATTAGTTGGATTCTTAGTTGTATTATGTGATTTATCTGAAATTGTGATTGGAAATAGTACGAATTGGTACAATTTTGAAATTCCTTTTGTCCTATCTGATTTTGAGAATTATTTGGGGATATTTTGGAATTGGGGGGAAAATCTGTTTTGGGGGATGACCTAGAACTTTCCATTTTTGTCTTTAGGGTTCTCATTTATGTCCTATAAATATCTAGTGTTCATGACTAGTAAAAGATCCCCAACTTTTCATTCCCCACAGCTAAGTTTGAAATTTTTTAAGTTTCTATACTAGCTTTACACATATTAATATAGTACCCCCATTAAATATCTGTACAAATAAAATACTACCTAATATACACTATATTCATATAAATATACTAGAAGACCATATAAAAACACTACTATGTTTTGGAAAAATCTTCGAGTTAAGGGTTGTTTAAAGGTTTTTGGTTGTTGGTGTTTGAATGAAGATTCAATTCCCATTTTGATCCTTAGGTTGCCCTACAAAAATGTAATACTACTATTCTTGCCTACTTTACTCTATTTCTAGCATATATTGTTATTTGTATTGTTTGAATCATGTTGTGTTATTTTAGCTTTTAAAACTGTTTAGGTGTGTCAAATGAGATAATGGAGTTGTTTGAATGTTTCTAGTGTTGTTTAATATAGTTTAGAACTAAAAATGTCTATTTGATTATGGAAGAGCTATTTGAAACCTCTGCTTACTGTTCTATTGGTTTTTTTTAAGACTATGGAAGCTTGGACTTGTCGATTCTGAGTTATAGTATGGTTATGAGTGATGGCATGATGTTGTTTGAAGGATGTTTTGCTTTGGAAATAGCTTTAGATAGGTGACAGGGTCTGTTTGGTATTGAGTTTATAGTTTCATTTGCTTTTCCTCTTTGTTTTTGTATCTGGAAATGATTCTATACCTTAAGGTAGTTGTTAGTTTGTTTTCTTGATGTGGTTTAAGGTGTTTGATGTCTTGACATGGTCCTAAAATGAATGAGGGGTCTGTTTTAGTTTGATGATTATGTCCATCATTTTCTTGTTGTCAAGTTGCTAAGAATCTGATACATGATAGTGTAAATGACCTCTAACTTGACTTGTAGACTGTGCATCATCATTTATCTGAAAAAATGATTTCAAAACCTTAAGTCACTAGCTAGAAGTAAGCTTGTAAACCTGAAACTTTGGAAATCTGTTACATGTTCATTTATTTATTTGAAACTGAAAACTAAGTAGCTTGTTGACCTTATCAACTTGACTGAGCAAGTTTAAGAAGATGGAAAACTGATTTGGAATGTAGTTTGTAAGGTTTTTGAAATCACAAAGTTGCTACTGTAAGGATGGTTGTCAAATTAAAACATGTTTGACTAAAATGAAATACTAATAAGCTCTTATAGGCTTATGTGTGTTTATTTGAAGTTTTGAGAGTTGAAGATATAAAACTGGTTGGAAAGTTCCTTTATTTTGACATTTACTCTGTTTTGAAGACCCCTTAAGTCAAATAAGTTTGAATTAACGAATCCAGTTTAAAGAAATAAGCAAAAAGGTCTAAGTTAGTGTTATATTTGTTGTGAAATTTCAGAATTTATAAAAGTTGATTTCAGCTTCCTTTGTACATCTTAAGTGTGTAACCTGCTTCCCTTTTATAACCAAGTTCTTACCTAGATCATTTAGCTAACTATTTGCCTCAACAAACAGCTTGCCTTACTTGAATTTGCATAACTAGGCATCCGAGAATAGAAAAATTGCTCTAAAACAGGAAGAACTTTATAAAGTCTTATTTTAATCTCTTCACTTATGAATAGTCTAAAACGTGAACCTAATCATGTTGTCATGACATAACTTGCTATGTGCTCATTCCAGTATCTTAAAATAGGATCATCTACCCTATGTGAGTTCTTATCTTTGAATTCTTTGTGGACTGACACAATTCTGTGGAAAATTTTGAGATATGTGACTTGATACATAAAACTTGTTTGCAGTTTGCTTTCTTGACCATGCAGTGTTCATTTAAGTGTTATGTAGGGTCATGATGGTCCATTTAGGATAAGAACTCATAAGATATTTTGAACCTAGTTAGACACAAATTGAACTTGCTATGTGGCTGTTTGATATCACCTAGTTATTAAGGTTTTGAATACCTCACAGAATTGGCATTGTTGATTCTCTTGGGATTTTGCCTTAGATTATGTTTGTAAAGTCCATTTGTGCATCATTTTAAGACCTGCCAACCTCCTTACATTTCTATAAAAAATGCAACTTGGGATTTTGGCTTTGGGATTCAGTTTGGACATGTGGCTGCATAAATCTCTTTTAAATGCCTGTTGAGTGCACATTTAGGAAAGTCTAAAAACTAAAAATCACATTGAGCATAAACTGGTGATGTTTCATTTTTTATTTTAAATTTACAACATAGTTAATGTGATAATGCATCTCTATACTACTCCTCTGCATTAACACCTCTGAAAAATGCTTTTGAACTTGGTTCATGTGTAGCTTGTTTGCTTAAGACTGCTTGGTTTTCCCTTTTGTGCTAGATGAATTACTCCATGACACTCTTGTTTTGAACATGTTGGAGACTGGCCTTGAAACTGTGAATTGTAGTAAACTTTGTGATTGTTCGTTAGTCTTAATTTGCAGCTAAAACCTTTAAGTTTGGAGACATGGTATACTTGAGCTTTTTCTGTGTGATATAAGTGGGGTGCTTGAAGGTTGATAGCTGTTGAATACCTAGTATATATTAGTGTATATGGAGGGTATGCCCGTTAAAGGGTTTTGCTCTCCATATGAGGTATATATCGTGTATATCATAGTTTCGTACTTAGAAATGTTTTTGAGAAAAGAGAATGGCTTGGACCTGTTGCTTATGATTTGACCTGTTATACGTGTCTCTGAAACTTGAGTCCTCTTTATTTGTCTAAATTTCGCATATGCGATTCATTATTATAAAGGCTTAGCCCAATGATGTTGTAATTCAATTTTTGGCTTGGTAATAATTTAATTCTTGTACTTAGTTTAATTCATGGATGTATTCTAATGGAATTCATACCCTTTTTGCACACTCTGTTCATCAAACCCGTTGGTGGGTCTCAACGAGGCCCACTAACACTTTAGATCGAGTCTACCAACCTTGGAGCAAAAAAATGGAGCATACGCTTGGATCGCGAGGACATTGCATTTATATTCTTTTATTGGGCTTGGTCGGCCAAATTACTCATCCTTATTCTATGCAATTTTAATTTTACTTGTGTATTTATTTATAAATTGAACCTTTAGAATTGTCCCCATTTAAAGACGTAAAAAATTTAATTTTTTATATTGTACAGAATTGATTTGGAAAAAAAATTAAAAATAACTTACGATTTTAAAATAAAGGACGGACTGATTAAGTATAAATTGGACTGAAAAAGATCAATTTAAAATATTTTGGGACGTATTGGAACATTTTTGAAACCTGTGGACTATTGACCCACACTGGACTAATTTAGATTCTCTTGGACTATTTTGAACTGTTTAAAGACTTGGACTATAAAATATATATAAAAAAAAACAAACTAAAATTGGACTAAAAAAATGCTAAATTAACACGCCTAAAAAAATGATTTTTCTACCCTTAAAAATCTTTTAAAACCTAAAAACTTAAAATGGGTGGGCTTACGTGGTGTTCTACTTAGGTTAAAGGCCTTCGAGAGTTAACCTAGGTGTGCTAGTCTAAAACTCAACGCCCAATTTTGGAAAAAACTCTACCATTTTTATTTCTTGAAAAATGTGATATTTTGCATGGATGTCTAACTTTTATTTGCAGAAATATAGACAAAAAACAGTTTTATCACAAACAGTTTATATTTGCAAGCAATACACTATTAGAACCCGTAAGTCAACTGTATTTTACAGATCCTTAATACCGGGGTGCCTAACACCTTCCCCGGGGGATCACCAGAACCTTTACTTGAACTTTGGTTAGATTATGATTCTTTTAAAATTTGATCGTTTTAAATGAACCCTTTTCGAACTGGTTTTCCGAATTTCCTAAAAATTAAGTGGCTACTCTAAAATAATATCTATTTAGAGTACCATCCACGTAGGAGTATATTTGTTCCTTTTTCCCGGTACGACTGACAACCGTACTTCTCCGAGACACTTTTATTTTTAAATGAGGCAAGTGCAAATACGAATAGTAAAAAATAGAACCGCTACAGATGGCGAATCCGCTGGGAACAATATAAGGTTCTAACCATAATGGTTCCAATAATTTGTTTGCTTTGTATGATATAAATTGTCTAAGTGATATATACTGTTTATGTGTTTAAATTCCCGCAAAATAACTGTTATTCATGCAGGCATACTTCGCCACTCCTGACATTTATTTTATGCTTTTTTCAAGGGTGATGACGCAGAATGAGATGCAGTCATACCTTCACTAAACAAACCCTTTTGCTATATTCTTTGGAGGTCTTTAAGGTCGAGTGGGCATGCGATCATCCCACAGCCTTAAAGAGCCCACCCCGAGCTTGTCCGCTTGGGTAACCTATGTCATTTGCTTGAAAAATTACTCTAGAATAACTAGTGTAGAGTGAAGCCAAATCCTTACTGATATAGCGCATGCTGACCATAGACCGGTTTGGGTATCTCAGACCTTCCTGAATCGGACAAGATAGACACCTTACTGTGTTCAAATGGTGTAAAAATCTGAAGACACTGCATCCCACTACTTGCTATTTGGAAGCATTATTGTGCCTTATGTGAAATCAATTACGGTTCCTGGGGCGGGGAACTAATAATGTTCTGTCTTGTAGATGTCTCCTAATATGCAGTTTGATATGATTGTGGGTTCGCCACCAGGTTTAGTGATGTGGTGGAAAGGTTTGACTAATGATCAGAAGAAAGAGATAAGGGTTGCGTAGGGCATCTGCCTTTGTTGATGAGTATCACTGGGGATCCAGGTTTGCTAGAGATTATTACAGGTTATTGGGATAATGACAGAATGGTGTTCAAATTTGGAGAAACAAAGATGACTCCCACTTTAGAAGAGATTAATAAAATTTGATACGCTTAAATTACACCTTTTAATGGCATAACGCGGACGTTGTCAAATATAGTAACCTAACAAGGTTGGGGTCGAATCCCACACTTAAGTTCAAACACGGTCCTCAGCTTTCAACTTCGGGTATTCAGACGTCCCCTAATCACTTTTCTCGCCATTTGGAACTTATGAATTGGGCACCCAACTTGGATTCAAGCCAAGCATAATGTTTTTCATCTTACACTTCTTGGCTTTCAAGTGAGGAATGTCGTTCTGCCTTCTTGAGTTTTCAAATTGCACGATATATGGCGTTTGAACTTCTTGAATTTTGACATCCTCTTTTTCCCCCAGATTGCAGTCAACAACAACCATATTGTTCAGAATAATGGTTGACTCCAATTTATATTTTTCTTTGGTATTCCCAATAAAATCATCTTCATGATTGACCCTCAACAAAGGGATTACCTTTTCGGATTGAGCATTGGGGAATTCATAATGATTCTGATCTGGATGGAATGCCCATGGCGGATTTTCTTCTTCTGTCATCAAACCAAGTTGGAGACTAGTTTCCAAGTACTCTTCTAAGGATTTTTGATTTTCGTTACCTTCACCTAGCAGGCACTCCATCATGAGTTTGAACTCACCAATTTGGCCATGCTCACAATAAAAATCACTACTAAAAAGGTTTTGATGGAAAGATGCCATTTTTTTTTCTAAAAATAAAATAAAACACAGAAAACAACTATACAAATATTCACAGGTTAGGTTCAAAGGAAGTTAGCTTATTTCCTAAATTATCCAAAATACGTCAATTGCTCCCCAACAACAACGCCAAAATTTGATACGTTCAAATTACACCATTTAATGGAATAATGTGGACGTTGTCAAATATAGTAACCCAACAAGTTTGGGGTGAAATCCCACAGAGAAGAATATGTAGGCGTTTAAGCAGATTAGGAATTATCACCAAGAACAGCTAGGACGAACGCATCAATGGTGGTTTTTAGATATGGTTTTGATAAAATACGAAAATATAAAATCTATTCTAGAAAGCAAGTAAACTGATCAATGGCCATAAGAATGGAATAAAGGAAACTACTTCTCAAGAAACGATCCAATATATTTCACGAATTACAGATAATGGTAATATTATGTTAATTAGCCTCGGATAATGACTCTAAATTAACTTCTCCCGAAGATTAACTAGACTACCTCATTGAATATCCCTAAAGCAATTAGGAGCATTAAGAACACCCGACTATGGCTACAAGTGGTATCGCCTATTCCTAGGTCAATTTCCATTAGATGGGGGTTAACGCTCCAGATTCATGTTAATTATTCTATCCCAACCCCGCTCTTCCTCTTCGGAGTTTCAAATAAAGTAAATGGGCAATTCCTAGGGTTACCTACTCCCTTGAGAAACGTTGAAGAACAAGAATAATTAATATAACAATAACTTACTTGATTAAAAATAATGTCGATCAATAAATAAGCATAACAAGAGTTTCAATCTCAATTGTCACCAAGAAATTCCCATAAATAAGGTTTGAATAAAAGAAAGAAAATATGCGTAGGAACCCTAGCCTCCAAACTTGTGTTTTATGCCAAAGATAATTTTACAATTCTCCTAATTGGCTTTTAAATGAACTGAAATAGAAAAAATTGTCAAAATCTAAGTTCTGCTCGAACTGGGCCTGAAGACCTTCAGCGCGAGCGCCACGTGGTAGCGCGAATGCGTGGATGATGTCAGCACCACTTCTCTTCTTCAGTGTGATCGCGTGACACACTCGCGCGAACGCGTAGATTCACTGACGCACGTGGGCGCGAACTCGTGACATACCTGCGCGAACGCATAGGCTAAATTTCTAACAAAATTTCCAGAATGTCTAGTTTTTCCAGTGATCAACTCTTTTTTCTCTTTTTCACTTGTTTTCCACACTTAGGCTCTAGGGACCTCGTATTACCTGAAACACAATAAAAACACGTAAAATCACATAGACTTGCTTAAAAACAAGTAAAAATTATAGCCAAAAGCATTGATTGTGGCGTAACATCACGCCACATTAATCAAGAAATACGGGAGGTGGTGCTTGAAAGGACTAAGAGTCTATTCTTCCCGTCGTTGATAACTTATTTTTGCTCCAGTAATGGGGTGCCCATGAGGACAAGTGACAAAGAAAAGGTGCCCGGTGGACCGATTCATCCATTAAAAAAGAGAGGGCCCGATAATGTGCAAAAGAAAAGGAAGATTGATGTAGCAGCTCCGTTATTTGGGCAGTTCACCTCTACAACATTAGATTCAACTTCCACCCCTTCCACTAATGGGGTGCCTGCTCCTAATCTAGCTATACCACCCTTGCCGCCACTCCAAGAAGCCGCCAGGCCTTTTCAGTATATCTCCACCTAGGTCCGTGGGGTGGACACTCGGATTCAGTTGCTAGTGGTTAGTCTCCCTTTGGCCCATCTGAAGAGGGCTTATCTACAACTCCTTCTGGATCTAGTGGTCCGACATTAACAAGTGTAGTGGAGGAGCTGAAGCATATAAAGGAAAAACAGGGTAAGATGGAGCGGCGGCAGAAAAAGGCAAGAGAGCACGCCAAAAATAAAAGCAAGCTTTTTAACAAGATGATGAGTGTTTTGAGGAGTGTATGCGGAGCACAAAATGGGGAGGAGGAAAATGAGGAAGATTTTGTCATGCCAAAGCCCAGTAGCTCCAGCTCCGAGGGTGAGCAGAGATGACTCTAGCACTCAGTGCTAGTAGGTATGCCTAAAATTTTTGGTATGCTTATGTGATGCAGTGGGGAAACTGCAGATTTTTTAGTTGGGGGTGGGCTATCTAGTATTGTTGTATTGTAAATATGTGTTTAGGAACCCCCTCGGCTTTTCTTTGCCAAAATTCTTTTCATGAGAGATTTTATTTTTTGTTGAAACTGGCATGTTTAGGATGTTGCATAGGTTGAATAGAGTAGTTTTGACTTATTTGGTATTACTCTGTAACTGATGGCATGTTGGAAATGTTGGACCCCTCAAAAATTTGAAAAATGCATACCTTAGAACAGTTATTGGTTGACATGATTGATTCTTTATATGAAATTATGATTATTGGGGTATTGTCTGTGATAAATGACTACTTAGGAGGTCACAAGTGTAAAAATAATTGTCCTTATGTCAATGTGTGTGTGAGTTGTTAGTTTGGTTCTGTTTATGCATGTATAATTTAGAACTTGCCCAGTTGGTCTTGTTTGAAATCCGAAAGTTAGTTTGTTTATGAGATGATCTTAGGCTTTCTTTGTGTAAATAGTCACTCTGCCTAAATAAGCCTTACCAAAAATTTCAAATATCTCTAGTTTTCCTTTTTGAGCCTTTTGACCTTTTTCTTGGCTAGCCAATTATGAAACCTTACCTTTTGTGAAATTAATCCATCTTCACACCCGTTCCCTCCTTGATGCTACTAGATAGATGAGACAAAATGCCTAAGTTGGGGGTGAATTAAATGTGGAGTAGATGTTAAAAATATAAGTTGGGGTTGGTGGAGTTTGCTAGTGCAGATTCGATGTGGTAGTTGCATATATAAAAAATAAAAAAAAAAGAGAAAAATCAAAAAATTATAACATAAAAATATGTGTAAGTTGGTTAGGAGTAAAACCACATCGAGGTCGAAAACTTGAAAGAAAATAAAGGGGTTGGAAAGAAAAAAGTGAATTAAGGCGAAGAGATGTTGTAGTGTTCAAGGAGGGGGAGTCGCTAATATCCAAAAAGTATCCTACCCGTCCCTAAGCCTACATTACATGCCAAATAAAGTCCTAATGTGATCACAACCGAACGAGCCTAGGATGAAAACATAGAAAATAAGGGCAAGCCTATGGTATTTGCATGTGTAGATATGAATTTCTTTGTGAGTGTGAGTGCTTTTCTCTTCTCTTTCGTCTTCGTCCCATTCTTGTTGTATATATGTGTGTTGGGACATTCTTTGGTCTATGTGAGGGCATAACGATGAGAATTGAGCAAAATAAAGTGACCGCCTAAAGTAGCGTTTGTGTTCATCGTAATATGTTCGATAATGTAATGTCATGCATTGAAGCTTCATTGTTAGTCATAGCGTTCTTGGGTTGTGTATATGGTTTGAAAATCGAAAAATGGGGTGGTCCTTGGAAGAAAAACGTGCGTGTTGGTAGTTGAGAGTCAAAACCAATGTAGACATTCTTACTCTGTGACATCTAGGTGTTAGATTAAGTTGTTGTTTTGTATGGCTTGCTTGAGGACAAGCAAATACTTTAGGTTGGGGCTGTTGATGTGGCGTGATTTTATGCCACAATCAATGCTTTTAGGCTATAAGTTTTACATGTTTTTAAGCAAGTCTATGTGATTTTACGTGTTTTATTGTGTTTCAGGTAATACGAGGTCCCTAGAGCCTAAGTGTGGAAAACAAGCGAAAAAGAGTTGATCACTAGAAAAACTGGAGATTCTGGAAATTTCGTTGGAAATTTAGCCTGCACGTTTGCGCAGGTATGTCACGCGTTCGCGCCCACGCGCGTCAGTGACTCTACACATTTGCACGAGTGTGTCACGCGATCGCGCTGAAGAAGAGAAGTGGTGCTGATGTCATCCACGCTTTCACGCTACCACGTGGCGCATTCGCGCCGAAGGTCTTCAGGCCCAGTCCGAGCAGAACTTGCATTTTGACGATTTTTTCTATTCCAGTTCATTTAAAAGCCAACTGGGAGCATTGTAAAATTATCTTTGGCATAAAACACAAGTTTGGAGGCTAGAGTTCCTATGTATATTTTCTTTCTTTTATTCAAACCTTATTTATGGGAATTTCTTGGTGACAATTAAGATTGAAACTCTTGTTATGCTTATTTATTGATCGACATTATTTTAATCAAGTAAGTTATTGTTATTTTAATTATTCTTGTTCTTCAACGTTTCTCAAGGGAGTAGCTAACCCTAGGACTTGCTCATTTACTTTGTTTGAAACTCCGAAGCGGAAGAGCGGGGTTGGGATAGAATAATTTTAACATGAATTTGGGGCGTTAACCCTCATCTAATGGAAATTGACCTAGGAATAGGCGATACCACTTGTAGCTATAGTCGGGTGTTCTTAATGCTCCTAATTGCTTTAAGAATATTCAATTAGGTAGTCTAGTTAATCTTCGGGAGAAGTTAATTTAGAGTCATTATCCGAGGCTAATTAACATAATATTACCATTATCTGTCGTGAAATATATTGGATTGTTTCTTGAGAAGTAGTTTCCTTTATTCCATTCTTTGGCCATTGATTAATTTACTTGCTTTTTAGATTAGATTTTATATTTTCGTATTTTATCAAAACCATATCTAAAAACCACCATTGATGCGTTCGGCCTAGCTGTTCTTGGTGATAATTCCTAATCTGCTTAAACACCTACATATTCTTCTCTGTGGGATTCGACCCCAACCTTGTTGGGTTACTATATTTGACAACGTCCGCGTTATGCCATTAAAATGTGTAATTTGAGCGTATCAGAGATGTCTTGGAAAGCGTGGGAAACACTAACAGGTCCAAAAAGAAGTTAGCTCAAAATATCCTCATCCCACACGAACCTACCCTAAAAAACACCAAAGACATGTTTGCTGTCAATAAAGCTAATTGGGCGCAGGGACCCACTATAGCCTTGAGAGAGTTGTATGGGAGGTATTAATTTAAACAGGCGTACGAAAACCACATTCTTAAGTTTTCTTCACTCCAGTCCTAGGAAGCTAGCCAAACACTAGCCTTTATCATGTGCCTATTGGGAAGCATGGTATTTCCACTAAATGCCTACCTAGCAATTGACACCCGGGTTGTCTTTGTTGCCCATGCTATTCTTAGAGGAGTTACGACGAATGGGCTTACCAAATATTTTGACATTATCCCTATCATCCTATCAGAGATATACCGAGCTTTAAGAAAGTGCCACAACCATTATTATTACTTCCAGGGTTGAGACCTCTTAGTCTAATGGTGGATACTTAAACATTTAGATATGAGTGGTTTATCTTTCCACCGAGATCTGCCCCTGAGAAGGGATGATTTGGGAGTCACTGTTATGCTTTGTGGGGTTCAAGATAAAAGAGGATGGGCTCAAATATTTTCCAGACTAAGAAAAGAACATATCATGCGGAGAGTACCCGATTTTCATTCCAAGACTGTTTATCGCTTATGGCCATTAAGGGAATCAGACCCTATCCACCTTTGAGAGTACTTAGACAGTTTGGTATGAGACAGGTTATCCCAAATATGGGATATATGGGAGAATTTTTTTCAGATTATGAAGAAGGTCGTATCGAGGGTATTCAGGATGCTAGAAAAGATTGGAAGAATGTGATAAAAGAAGATAAGTTGGATGAGGATCCAAACAATCCAAGTCATGATGAAGACTACTACGAGTGGCTTAGGGCTGAGCTAGCTGGTACTGCTACTCCAGGACCATATTTGTATAAGTTTCCCGTAGATAGGGAAGCCGTGAATGCAATTCAAATTAGAAGAATGAAATGCCGGGTAGAAGGGAGAGAAGCGGATCATCAAGCAAAAATAGAATATGCCCAAGAGATAATTAAGAGTTTAATAGACGAGGCGGATGCCTCATTGAAGGGCTTAGAATGGCTAGAAACTTTTGTTAGGGGAGCCATAGATACAGGGATGTCATTGACTGACATTCAAAGAGGTCAATGGATCGGGATAGTAGTGATGCCAGCCCATGTAGCCATTCAAACCGTCCTTCGAAGGGCCAAGAAGGCGCGGACTGAGAGAGAGCAGATTTCGATCTGAGGAGTGGACTTCTTTTGATGTTTTGCATTTATTTACTTTAAAGCCTTGTAATCCCACTTGGGAAGATATTATTAAGAAAAGCATTGGAATTTTTATTTTTGGGAACAAATAAAGTTGTTTTACATATGGAACAATTTTGCTTTATGCGTTAGTAGCCTTGGAGTAACGAGGTATAGGAAAACGAATTATATACTGTCTAAATGCTTATCTGATATAACTGCTTTGCATGAAAATCATATACATTATTAAAACTCCTTATTGGTCCACATTCCGGACACTACCCAAAAAGAAAAACCAAGAAAACAACCCCTAAAACCAAATTTAGCTCCACTTTTAAAAGGTTGATTTGCTAATAGGAAGTGGAGACTCCAGACAGCATGAGTGCGACTTCTCTTTATGTCAACCTAGTTAGTGACGATGAGAACATGGAAGCGACAAGTAAGAAAAATCGACAGTGGGAGGATAGTGTGGCCCTAGCTATTGCTAGAATGAAAGAGGCTGTCCAAACTACTAAGGTGGCCAATGAGCAGCGGAAACTCTCCTAGCTTATGTTGAGGAGCTAACTAAGCAACACCCTTCCAATCGGGTAAAACGGGGAAAGACGCCTGAAGTACCACTTGGGAGTTATGTCCCGCTAAGTCAACAAGAAGGGCTTGACCCCATACCTTACGGAGATGACAAACTACTTATCCCCAATTTGAAAGTCTATGGAGACCCGCGCGAATCTCAGCTCAAGGAACCTCCGGTCTCATGCACAATTGTTCTCAAAGGCACAGGATCGCATAACGGGGGTACGCCAGTAGAAATGTCCAAACAAGAACTCTTAGAAACTTTAGGGAGTTTTGGAGTGTACGCGCAAAGCCCAAATCTGTTACCGCCGTGTGCTCCTTCCATGATCTACAGAAAATGCCTCTACCACCAAAGTCAGTTGAGGCATACAGCCAATGAGTGTAGAGCGCTGAAAAGGAAGTTGATCCAGTGGATTGACCAAGGGAGAATTAGCCAACTATGGGGGCCCCATTCTTTCCTGACCCATGACCAAGGAAAAAACATCCAGAAAAAATATCTAGGGTTAGGCTCTGGAGAAGCGACTTTTCTAAATTCGAGGAGTCATATGCCAGGATTCACTCCCTACTGTGTAGTGTGAAGAAGATAAGAGCAGCGCCGTAAACCTATCAAGGTCGCCCAGGATCTTCAGGAGAAAGGGTTTGCGTATTTCATCATGGTCGTCCTGGCCACGACATTGAGAAATGTGTGGACTTAAATCTTGAATTGAAACGCCTCGTGAATGAAGGCCACATTTGGATTGTCACAGGAAGACAAGTTTAGAAGATGAAGACGAAGAAGACAATGAAGACCTGCTTAGCATGGTTGGGTAGAAAAACATAAGTATCCCTTTATTGCTTTCAATAAGATAGAATATCCCTTTCCTTTTTATGTAAATAGAACCACGCCGACCTGATGTCCCGTTGGGGATACGTGGGAAGCCTACATAAGGCCTGGTCAGGGTAGAAAACTAAGTTTCGGGTAGCATAGGAAAAAACCCTTTTCTGTGTATGCCTGAACTATGGATGGACCTGATTTCCCTTCGGTGGGATACGTAGACAGTCTATTTAAGAGTCGGTCCTTTTATAATAAAAATTCAAATCCCCTTTAGTACAAGATGGGTAGAAGCAAATTAACCATGAGGACCACTTACCAAAAATCAATATTCCTAAGAACACAAAAAGACCAAAATACCGTCGGAATGTAAATCAATCAAGAGTTAAAATAAAATATATGAAACTATGTGCTATAAACTGCAAACAACGTGATATCTTGTGTTTCGTGCTTAAGTCTAACGCTAACTGTGGAGCTTTTGAGTTGTTTTCTCTTATAGTCAGGATTCAATTCCCTGGAATCAGTTACTCGATCAAAAGCTGCTACAATGTCGTTAAACCCTCAGGAAGAAAACATGCCTAAGACCCTGCCACCAAACAACAACCAGAACAGAATTGCTTTAGTCGAGGATACCCCAACAACTGACATAACTGGAATGCCTTTAGAAGATGTCGTTAACCTGCTAATAAGGAAATTAGCTGAGGCTAGAGAAAAAGCAGCCCGTCTGAGGGCTGACAAAGAAAATGCTACTAATACTAAGCCTAGAAGGCCTGCACCCATTTTCCCAAATTCGGACTTACCAATCCCTGACCATTTCCCACAAACTCAAACTGAAGCTACTTTTCAAACTCCACTACACTGAAACACCAACCATGTGGGGGACTTCTCCCACTAAGCACCAGCTTTCCAAACACCTGCTCACTTTACAACATCTCATAATACAACAGCCCTGGGGCAGCGGGAAATCTTACAATCCGCCGCGTGCAACCAAATGTTAATTTTTAAGACCATATCACCCATATTGACTCCTCACGAAAATTGGAGAACATGGAAATATTCTTTAAGGCATGAATAGACAAAATTAAGAAGGAGATGGGAAAGAAAATTGATGAACTAGAACATGGCTCTCAAAAGAAAGAGGGGCTAAGATACTCTGATTTGTGCATACATCCAGACTTGGGTTTACCAGAAGGTTTCAAAATTCCCAAATTCGACCATTTCAATGGATCGGGCAAACCCAGGGCACACCTAAGAGCTTATTGCCACCAGTTGATCGGAAATGGTGGAAATGAAGCTTTGCTCATGAGATTATTCAGTCGAAGTCTATCAGGAATAGCCATGGAGTGGTTTATCTCATAAGACATAGTCGATGGAAGAGATGGCCGATTCATTCATGGAGAGATTCCGCTTCAATATGGAAAATGTGCTTGATCGCTTCTCATTGGAGAAAATCCATCAGAAATCGACTGAAACCTACAGAGAATATGCCAGTCGTTGGAGAGACGAGCCGGCGCGTGTGCAGCTACCTATGACTGAAGCTAAGCTGGTAGCTGCATTTATACGGTACGAAGAAGCTAATTGTTTTGATAAAATGATACCTATGAAAGGGAGCTCATTTGCAGATTTAGTCGCCATTGGGAAAGACACCGAAGATGGCCTCAAGACCGGCAGGATTTTTAGTGTATTAAATAGATCAGGTGCGTCTGGCGCCATGAGCGGCAAAAAGAAGAGAGAAGATGTAGCTTATGTTTCTAGAGCTACGAGCCCAAAAAGTTGAGGAAAAGAGATAACCCCCAAATATCAAGACAACTACCAATTGCCTCCACCAACCAACTATATAACCACTTCACTCCATTATAGCCCGATGTCTATGTGCTACGCACAACCTGGCTTCCAAGCTCCACAACCAAATTACTAAATACCAGCACCTAGTAATCAAGCTCCATGACGAAATTATCAAATTCCAGCGCCTAACAACCAAACTCCACAAAATCAAGCCTACCAAAACCAGCCTCCGCCAACAAACTATGAGGCACCCCAAAAGACGCCATTAAGGATATTTATTCCTTTACCAGAATCGAGGGCTAGTTTGTTTGCCAAATTGAGAGATGTTGGTCGAATGAATGCCGTTCCACCAAAACCTATCAACTCCAAGGACAAATGGTACAGGACAAGTTTCACTTACGCTTACCATTCCAATTAGGTTGGCCATGCCACCGAATATTGCATAAACTTGAGGCAGAAATTGCAACACATGATTGACAATCATGAGTTTGTCATCGAGCCAACGCCTCCAAATGTGGATACAAATCCTCTACCAAAACATGGAGGAAATCAAATTCATATGATAGAAAAAGGTGATGAATGGGAAGAAAGTCCTGCGATCATTTGCCTAGGCATTAAAGAGTTGGAAAGCACTATCGCATCCTTGCCTTTACAAGAGTGAAAAGAACTGGTGAATCCCGTGGCGATAAGATCAGATGTACCTCAGTCATCCTCTGTGTTCAAGAAAGAGCCATTCGTGCTGAAATGCTCCTCAACAGTCGCTCGAGTTCAGAAAGAGTCGTTTGTGCTCAAATCATCAGTGCCAGCTGTGAGTGAACCCTTTGTGATTAGACCACCATATTTAATGATGGTCAATCAAGGAAAAGAGTTGGCTGCTGCAGTTCAAGCTATGACTAGGTCAGGGAGATGCTATGCCCCGAAAGAACCAACGATTGAAGCACCACATTGCGAAAATCCTCCAAGGAAGCCAATAACTAAAGGTAAAGCTGAGAACTTCTGGAGGCAAATACTGGTCAAGGATTACTCAATTGTTGAGCACTTGCACAAAAATCCAGCTAGAATATCAGTAATCTCACTATTACTTACTCTTCTTAACATCGTTTGGCCTTGATGAAAGCTCTGGATGAAGTCCAAGTGCCTGCTGGCACTACAAGTGAGACATTGGCTGAGATAGTAAGGTATGTCGTGCGGGCACAGAGACTGTCCTTTTCAGATGACGAATTGCCAAAGGAAGGTAAAGCTCATAACAAGGCTTTACATGTAACAGTCAAATGCCGCGACAAGATTATCCCTCAAGCGTTGATAGATGGCAGAGCGAGGTTAAATGTATGTCCTGTGATGACTTTGAAATAGCTTGGATATAATGTTGGCAAAATCCGCCAGAGTCGAACTAATGTAAATTCTTATGATGGCGCGACTAGAGACCCAATTGGATAAATAGATCTGCATATACAAATGGGTCTCGCAGAGTTCGTGGTGGAATTCGTCATCATGAATATCAAAATGAGCTACAACTTATTAGTTGGACAACCATGGTTGCACGCTGCTGGAGTCATAGCGTCTTCGTTGCACCAGTCTCTGAAATTTATATGGGATGATCAAGAAGTCACGATTCATGGTAAAGGAAGTATTCACAACTATCCGGACAATTCAGTACCAATCATAGAGAAGTCACCAGTTGGTATTGATTTTCACACCGTTGAATTGGCCATGACAGATAGCAGGGAAGATGATAAAGATATCCCTATGCCATCGGTCTATAAAATGGTTGCTACGACTATGATAAGAAGTGGATTTTAGCCCAAAAAAGGTCCAGGAAGGAACTTACAGGGAATCAAAGAACCAGTGAATATCAAAAATGGAAAGCATCGATTTAGGGTTGGATACGAGCCATGTGAGGAAGAAGAAGAAGAAGAAGAAGAACATGGCCTGAGAGGTCCTCTTGAAATAAGAAATCCATTTCCTCATCTATACCAGTATTTTATAGCATGTCCATTGAGTCACAACAGTGAAGATCTAGAAGGGGGTTTAAGGACGTTGTTTTGGGAAGAGGAGTGCGCCGCTATCATTGAGGAATGCTTTGAAGCACTGTAGTTTCGTCATGCTAAGCCAGGAGAAATGTCGAGTGGATGGACTTCTACCCCGTTATTCATCTTGCAGTAGAAAGAATGCTCACTTTCAGAAAAATGGCGAAAGTGGGCTTTGAGGCCCGGCTTATCGCCCTTTCATGCTTTTACATTTCCTTATTAGGTGTTTTTCAATGATGGAAATGGCTCGATGTTCCATTCCGAGTCAGGACCACAGTCTGTATCACTCTTTTAAAAGTTCAATGAAAATGCCTCAAAGTTTGCAACAAGACAAAATTGTTTTACTTTACCCATATATATATATATATATATATATATATATATATATATATATATATATATATATATATATATATATATATATATATATGTAATTAAAATGTCTTTTACATGATTGATAACCGTGTTATTTTGCTCTACAGTAATAATACAGAAGCCACAAATAATGTCATGACATGTTACGAAACAAGTAAAAAAAATGACGAATAAAACAACGATCAAGAAGAAGAGATGACTGAACCGGAAAGATTGATAGATGTCGAAGAGGAATTTGAAAATAGACCGACACCAGACCTAGAGGAAACAGAGGCAGTTAATCTAGGAAATAAGGAATTTGGTTAGGGAAACCCGAATAAGTGTACATCTGACAGAGATTGAGAAAGAAGGGTATCAGAGTCTGTTATAAAAGTATGAGGATGTTTTTGCTTGGTCATACGCCAATATGCTGGGTTTGAGAACCGACATTGTCGCTCCTAGGTTGCCAATCCTGGAAGGATTCACCCCGGTGAAACAGAAAATCAGGCAGCCTAAGTCTGATATTGGCATCAAAATTAAAGAAGAAGTAGAAAAACAGATTCAGTCAGGGGTGGTGGAAGTGACACCATACTTGACATGGTTAGCAAACATAGTCCCGGTACCAAAGAAGGATGGGAAAGTAAGGATCTGGGTGACCTATCGTGATCTTAACCGCGCTAGCCCAAAGGATAATTTCCCACTCCCTAACATTCACATACTGATTGACAATTGCGCTAAGCAAGAGGTGAAATCTTTTGTGGATTGTTACTTGGGCTATCACCAGATACTAATGGATGAGAAAGATGCTCAGAAAACGGCGTTCATCACACCGTGGGGGGTATATCATTACCGAATAATGCCTTTTGGGCTCAAGAATGCCGGCGCTACTTACATGAGGGTGATAACTGCCATCCTTCATGATATGATGCATAGAGAGTGTTATACCCCGCGTTTTCAGAACATGAGCGTGACACGTGCTTCCTCAAAATTGACAATCATGTTGTCGTTACATAATGCAAACTCACGTTGATGGTATTATATTTCATATTTTTGTACGTCAGATTATTCGTAAGCTGAGGTGGGGCCCACACGTCAAGATTTTTTTGGGACATGTGACAAGTTATGTGAATCACATATGTGAAGTTAAACACAACTCAAGAAGGAGCCTTGAGCCAAATCAAAGTGGAAACCCTCCAAACAAATAATTTTAAGTTACGTTTTTGGGTGATCTGACTTCGGGAGGCCATAACCCCATCGGTATTTGGGAATTTGGGAAAACTCCCAGAATAAAAGTTGTATATAATTGAATTATCTTTCCAACCATAGGTCGTGGCTCCATAGGAGACGTCGGGATAATGCGATACGGACGTTTTAAGGCAGAAAGGTCAGTGGGCTAGGCCTAATCCGGGCCCAACCGGGTTAGGCCCATGACCCATGCCTATTTAAGTGAAATTTCAGCCCTTTCTCCTCATGTTTCAGAACAAGAACAGCAGAAAATTCTGGAAAGAGAGAGAGAAGAGCCTTGGAGAGAATAAAAACCAATTTTGACCAAAATCTGAGCCCCGAATCCCGAAGCCCATGAAGAGAAAAGTGTTGTACGCTGCGTTGTCTTCAATTTGAGCTAAAAATCAACCAAGGAGAAGAGTGATAACGTGGTGGCTGCATGATTAAGGTCTGAATAAGGTTCCTTTTCATTGTTAACGAGTTTATTTAGAGTTTTAACGGATTAGAACGGAGAGAATAGCCTGATAAATTCGTTTGTTGGTGCTGTGAATTATGGAACGAGATTTGGAGAAACCTTTGGATGAAAATAAATGTATTTAACTTGTAAAATGTGGAGGATGTGGTTATCGATGTTGTTAGTGTTAATTTTAGCTTCTTTATGGAAATAAAATTATTAAATAGTTATATCGCAAATTTGGTTGGTTGAGAAATTTAGAAAACAGTGCGCGGGCTATTTTATGGCATACGTCGGTATTGGAAATGATGTTAATACTGTTGGTATTGTTGTTGATGTTGTTGGTTGCTGAATCGGAATCTCGGGCTAGGCATATAAACAGGGGAAATGCTGCCCGAATTTCGGCAGAATTTAAAAGGGTTTTAATTAAAGTTTCAAGACGAACGTACGACGATGATCCTAATGATATTATGAATGATTCCATATGTAGAGTACGAGGCTACGAATAATTCTTAAGCGAGTTGCAAGACGGGAAGTAAGTTGAAAGTCGAGAATCATCTTCCAGGTATGTAAGGCTTACCCTTTCTTTCTTTGGCATGTCCTAGAGCTAAGTAAGGTATGACACGCACCTTGGGGTAACTCTACTCTTTAATTCCGAGTTTGTTTACGATTCTTATTCACTTCTTGATATGGGTATACTTAGTATAGACGAGCTTATTGTATGATTGAATAACGAGCAAAACATAAAGAGTTCTTATTTTTAAAAGAGTTCTATAAGTATTAATGTCCCTAACTTTCGTAGACGGTCTCGGATTGCTTTAAAACGTTCGTAGAGGGTTCTCTAGTAAATGATGATCATAACTTTCTTATGCAAACTCGGATTGACCCGAAACGTGTTTGCGACCCTTCAAGTGTCGTTTTGTGTACTTATCTATCGAGTCTTAAACATTGATTTGTGTGCATATAGTTTCTCACTGCTCTGCTCGTGGATGCCTCAATATGTCCTTCACTAAGCCCGGGCCAGGATATGTTATCGTGCGCACTCCACTGCATTGTTCACCGAGTCCCTCATTAGAGGGCCGGGTACGGTATATGTATATATATATATATATATATTCTGGAGTATGATGTGTGTCTGGAGTATGATGTGTTCTGGAGTATGATGTGTTACGGAGTTATTCCCTATTCTGGAGTATGATGTGTTATGGCGCCAGTGACGGGGTGGTGACCATGTTTTGTCCACCGAGTCCCATAATGGGCCGGATGTGACATATCCCCTTGACATGCATGATTTGTGTTTTAAAAGTAAGCATTTTGATATTTTGGATAATGTACTTACTTTCTGTACTTCTTGTTCCGATTATGGTTCTGTTTGTTGTACTCTATGCTTTATATACTCAGTACATATTTCGTACTGACCCCCTTTCTTCGGGGGCTGCGTTTCATGCCACGCAGGTACACACAGATGAGTAGAAGACATTGCTAGAAGATGTTCCAGCGGGATTGGCGAGCTCCGTTTCCTTCCGGAATGTTGCCGAGTCGGAGTATATATGTTATGATTCCTGATTGATGTTAGAGACTTTGCAGACAGATTCACGTATGCGGGTTGTCAGTCTTGTAAGCGGCTCTGCAAGACGATGTACCACTTTGCGTTATGTTACAAATTCCATATGATTACAGATTTTACTTGGCTTGAGAACGACGAAAAGAATGTTTCTGAAAGCCTTTACTATGTATTTCATTTTTATTTGATTTAAGAGTCCAAAGAGATTATGTGTGTAATAAGAGTCTGCGAGTTCGCTCGGCCCTAAGTAAAGGTCGGGTGCCCATCATGCCCTATCAAGATTAGGGTGTGATAGAAAGATTGAGGTATATGTGGACGATGTCATCATCAAGTCCTGAGTGGGTGAGGATCACCTTGAACATTTGAGAAAATTCTTCGACAGACTCCGCAAGTACAAGTTGAAGTTGAATCCTGCGAAATGCGCATTTGGAGTACCCGCTGGGAAGCTGTTAGGATTCATAGTCAGTCGTCGGGGTATTGAGTTGGATCCCACTAAGATCAAAGCAATTCAAGAGCTTCCACCGCCAACAATGAAGAAAAAGGTTATGAGTTTCCTGGGAAGGTTAAACTACATTGGACGCTTCGTTTCCCAGTCCACAGTAATTGTAGAACCAATTCTCAAACTCCTCAAGAAAGATGCTCCAACCAAATGGACAGAAGATTGTCAGAGAGCTTTAGACACAATCAAAAGATACTTGTCGAATCCACCTGTTTTGGTCCCGCTAAGGCCGGGAATCCCTTTACTATTGTACATGTCAGTATCAGAGAATGCTTTTGGATGCATGTTGGCGCAAAATGATAAAACAGGCAAGAAAGAGAGAGCCATTTGTTACATCAGTAAGAAGTTCACACCCTGTAAGTCCAGATATTCTTTGGTGGAAAATACATGTTGCGCTCTAACCTGGGTGTTTCATAAATTAAGACATTATAAGGTTGCGTGCACGACTCATTTGATCTCAAGAATGGACCCCCTAAGGTATATCTTTCGCTAACCTATGCTGATAGGGAAGCTGGCCAAATGGAAAATGTTATTGAGTGAGTTCGACATCTAATACGTCACACAAAAAGCAGTTTAGGGGCAAGCATTAGCTGATTTACTGGCAGGAAGCCCGGTGGATGACAACCCCGTACCTTTGTGGACTTACTTCCCGGATGATGAAGTAATGCCGATTAAGAGCGAAGCAAATAAAGATGAATTAGGCTGGAAAGTGTATTTTGATGGAGCGGTCAACTTTAAAGGGTTAGGAATCGGAGCAGTCTTGGTTTCAGACTGAGGCCAATATTATCCCGTGGCTGCCAAGTTGAACTTCAATTGTACCAACAACATGGCTGAATACGAGGCTTGCATCATAGGTCTTTGTTTAACCCTTGACATGGATGTACGAAACCTTCATGTAATTGGCGACTCGAATTTGCTGATTCATCAGGTTCAAGGAGAATGGGCCACCCAAAACGAGAAGAGCAAACTGGCAGGACTTCAACTGGGGCCACTTCGTACCTGTTGGTGTATGGCATTGAAGCAGTAATACCAGCTAAGTAGAAATCCCTTCACTTCAAATCATACAAGAAGCTGAATTGGACGATGCAGAATGGATCTGCAAGAGGTATGAACAACTAGCTTTGATAGATGAAAAACGAATGATTGCTATTTGCCATGGTCAATCGTACCAACAAAGAATGGCGCGAGCTTTCAAAAAGCATGTAAGAACCAGGGTTTTTCAAATTGGGCAATCGGTGCTCAAACGAATATTCCCAAATCAAGAATACTACAAAGGAAAGTTTACACCAAATTGGCAAGGGCCCTATGTAGTGCGAAAGGTACTATCAGGAGGAGCAGTGGTACTTGCTGAAATGGATGGTCAGCAGTGGCCAAGAGCAATAAATTCAGATGCTATCAAGAGATACTACGTGTGAATAAGAAGATGACTATGAAGATTCAGAGTTTTTATAGTTTATGTTACTTTAATTGTATTTCCTTTGCTTGTAATTTTACATTTTTCTTAGAAAACACCACATCAAAAATTATGTACGAACTACGCGAGGACCTGATTCTCTATACTTATAAAGGGATACGTAGGCGCTTTTCCAAGCTCAATCGCTTTAAACAAAAAATCCAAAATTATGTATTGTCAACTACTTTATGACCTGATTCCTATTTGGAATACATAGGCGCTCTTTGAGTTCGGTCACCAAAAAAATCCCAATATATTTACCTCGAACTACGTTTCGACCTGACTCCCAAAACGGGATACATAGGCGCTCTCCCGAGCTCGGTCATTCCAAACAAAATTGCCAACGAACCCTAGGAAACCTCAGAATTGATCTTGCAAGAGAGAGATGAAAGTAACCCCACATAGAAACTAAGGCAGAATTTTTTAGAGGACCTCAAAAATTCTATCAGTATATCAGTTCAAAGGAATGAACCGATTAAAACTTCTACATTGGGGTAAAATTATTGAGAAAGGTCTCAAACATTCTTTCGATGCCATAAAATCCAGAATCAACAAGTGCACACTTACACTGGGGCAGAATTTTTTAGAGGGCCTTAAAACTTCCTTCGACATAGCAAATTCGAGTTGGTACAAAGTCATATACAGACTGGGGCAAAATTTTCGAAAGGGATTAAAAAATTTACAAGTCGAGAAGAAGAAGAAGAACAAGAACAAGAAGAACAAGAACAAGAAGAAGAAGAGATGGAAGACCTTGTTTGAGTAATTAATGTCATGACATTAAAAGGCTGTGTATAAAATATATCATTTTCAAAAAATATATAATACACCAAAAATATATATGTTTTCCAAAATCATCACCATTTTTTTTTCAACTTTGCTAAATAATAAAAGGATTTTTAAGGAAAATGAGCATTTTTTCCTGCCGAAGTATGAACAAAAGAAGTCCATGTATAGGGAGAGAGGTCGACCATATACGAAGCTAACGAATTTTTCTATGGATGCAGGAAGAAACAAGCTTGGACCCTTTTACACTAACTTGTTTACTAAGATGTTTGAAACAGGATAACAACAACGAGCAAAGTGAAGAAGAAATTTCAAGGAAAGCGGCAAAGAAGAGCATACCAAAGGGTAACAAAGACCTCTCTAAGTAAAGTTCATTTCACGCTGAAAAGTTCGTTCGTTTTGGAGAGCATGAAGATTTTTACAAAAGAAAAATTAGAAGATTACAAAAAGATATAATCACGATTTATCGAAGTCTGGTCTCCACTAAACAGTATTGTATCAAAGTATTGAGACCCCCGCCTAGACGTCACATGGCTTGCCTTGATATAATGACTGATTAGACATCTTAAATTTGGTAAGCACAGTCCTCACCTAAATTAGGTGACGTAATTTTGACATCAAATTTAAGATCTTCGATAAAGAATGTCAGCAAAGATGGATTAATTTTGACCCGAAGGGTGGCCACAATTTTCATCCTAACAATCTATGATTTGAAGACGACGTGTTGATATCGGCATTGAAATGACGTACTCACAAAAAAAAGAGTTTAGTCCTTTCGGAAGATGTGAACCCTGTTGACAGGCGGGTATTCTTCCTCGGAGTCAAAAAAAGAAGGTGTCAGTCTTGCCACCGCGGTAAGCTTCATTCCTCAAGATGATGATATGGATTAAACGACTACGTACCGAAGGGGCTGAGTCATCATCCATATATATAGCCAAAAATAGGTAGCATAATTCCGAGATTGATGTCCACAATCGTTGAAATACGAATGTGATTCCTACATCAAGATTTGCGGTCACTACTCCAAATTTATTTCACGTTAATGTAATCCTAGCTCAAGGATAGTGGTAGTCATGAGAAAAGGCTCCGCACTTGAGTATGCAGTAGTTAACTTGAATATTCTGACTAAACGTTGTAATTCTGGACACAGAGGTTAGTAGTCATCATGAAAGGAATATGATACTGCACTCTGATGTGCAGTCTTCATTTAGGTATATTTTACTTTAAGTTATGTAGTCCCAAACTGGTAAACCACAGGCTTCGTATGAGGATAGCGATGCAGTCGACATCAGATTTGCGACAGTCACCACAGTGTGTGAAAATGATGCAAGTCCAAATCTTCGGGGGTAGCGGATGTTGTAAGAAACAAAAATGACCCTGCACTTGAAGACATGGTTTTCATTAATACCATCCTGCTTACGAAAACTACAACCAAACTGGGGTGTGAAGGTTTTGCAAAATGCAGTATAGCCCGACCCAGATCCCGACAGAAGTTATCATTGAAAAATGAGAACATATGAAAATAACGCGAAAAGAGCCAACTGAAGTATTGTGATTATTATTCCAAAATTATTTCAAAAAATATGCATACACAAAAGCACACACTTACAGGAAAAGAAGGAAAGCTGGATGAACGTTTGCCAAGAGCAGGACAAATGACGGAAACTGACGGAGCCAACTTTTAAAGTAGATGGCAAGAATGCCGCGCAGGTATGGCATTTACGATAAAGATAAAAAAAATTCAAATCACTATCAGGCAGGACTCAGCACTTGGAGATGGCTAAAAGCTACCGAGATAAGAGCAAAAGAGCCAGACTCAAGACATGTGGAGCAAACGCGGAACTTTTCTTGGGAAACCGGTCAAACACTATGTACGAGAGTCAAGCTTTCTACACCAGAGATTGAAAAATCACTTCAAGCATCAACACTCATAAACCTCTTAAAAAACCGCTTCCGGTCGGATTTTTCACTGGAAGTAGTCAAAGGGATTCCCACATAAAGGGATATTCCTTTTCGGGCTATCGAATCGAACTAAAATTGGCCTGATTCCCAAAGCTAGGGATATGTAGGCTACTCAAGTTTGAGGATCGACCAAATTCTTATAATTATCTCGGGACAACCCGAGATAGTTTAAAGATTCTTTATTTATGGTTCTCATAGAGTCAGAACTACAAGCAGCTTGAATTCTCATGTAACCTGAGATATGTAGGAAGCCCAGAAACCAGGGTCCGTCCATACTTTCGAAATTTTGCACAAAAGAAAGTTGTAATTTCCTTTATTTGGTAAAAATTAGGTTTGTCAAATTCGTAGCTCAAGGATGGCCTTGCCATCATCGAACTCCGAAGGGGCAGTTGTTGACACCTAATTTCACCTCATAAAATGCTTATTTTAATTTTCAAAGTTCCCGAGCCCAAGACGGAGTAACGATGCTCTTAAAAAATCAAAAAATTCAAAAATCCCGAGAAAATTGCAAAAATTGGCATCTTAATTATTATTTCATAAAAATTGACGATTGCAAGAAAATTACGAGTTATTTAGTTTCATAAATATAATTTGAAATGAAGATATGTATCCCGCTCGGTATAGCTTGAAACAATTGTTAATTGACACAAGCTACTAATTACGACTCATTTTGACAAAATTTTTCACATTTCTAAATATTATCCGGAGCATGTCAATATTGGGCTCATATTAACGCTCGTATTTTAAAACGACGTATTATAAATTTAGTTTCCGTCAAAAATCATTTTACAAAAAGGGTTTTAGATGAGTATGTTTTAAAAAGAAGATGAATTTATTTTTAAAAGTGAGGTACAAGGTTTGGAAAAGGTTTTTTATTTAAACTGGGGGTTCATTTTAAATTCTTTAAAAACTTGCGCGAGGGGGGGGGGGGGGGGGGGTGGTGCGCTTTATATTAAAAGGGGGAGTGAAAAGTTTAATAAAATAACTTTTCACCCCCATTTCCTAATTTCCACCACGACCTGTTCTCTTTTCTTCTCAGGTGAAAATGGTGACTTTTCTTGGGTTTGATTAGCGATCAAATTCGCGGCATTTCATGGCTGTTTTATGACGAATTTTCTAGGGCTTTTGTCTTCTACCATGTTTCCTCATGATTTCCAGGTTTATTTTTGTTTAATTCCTATTTTTTGATCTCGAATTTGACTCGTATATTGGGATGTTGCTCGGTTCCTTCATGTGTGTGGTTTCCATGGTCCGAGCCTCGAGCTCTTGGCCATCTTGTGCAGCACACACAACAAAGTGAAGGACCCGGGGATAATTTCCCATGAATCCGTTCAATTCGAGTACTATTTTAGGGATTCTATCCTATTTTGGTACTATTGTACCGTTGAAACGTATTGGTTTTTGTTTTATTGGTGACTAAGTGTACTATCCTAGGATTTTCAATTTTATTGGATTTTATTTGAATTTATAGGGTGCAATTAGTTGGATTCGTAGTTGTATTATGTGATTTTTTTGATTTTTTTTTTTTGGAAATAGTACGAATTGGTACAATTTTGAGAAAATTCCTTTTGTCCTATCTGATTATGAGAATTATTTGGGGATATTTTGGAATTGGGGGGAAAATCTGCTTTGGGGGAACACCTAGAACTTTCCATTTTGGTCTCTAGGGTTCTCATTTGTGTCCTATAAATATCTAGCGTTCGTGACTAGTAAAAGTCCCCAACTTTTCATTCCCCACGACTAAGGTTGAATTTTTTTAAGTTTCTATACTAGCTTTACACATATTAACATACTACCCCCCTGAAATTCCTATACAAATATAACACAACTTAATAAACAATAATCATATCAGTATACTACAAGACCATATAAAAACACTACTATTTTTTTTTGGAAAAATCTCAGAGTTAAGGGTTGTTTAGAGGTTTTTGATTGTTGGTGTTTGAATTTTGAAGATTCAATCCCCATTTGATCCTTAGGTTGCCCTACAAAAAGGTAATACTACTATCCGTGCCTACTTTACTCTATTTCTAGCCTATATTGTTATTTGTATTGTTTGAATCATGTTGTGCTATTTTAGCTTTTGAAACTGTTTAGGTGTGTAAAATGAGATAATGGAGTTGTTTGAATGTTTCTAGTATTGTTTAATATAGTTTAGAACTACAAATGGCTATTTGATTATGGAAGAGTTATTTGAAACCTCTGCTTACTGTTCTATTGGTTTTTTTAGACTAAGGAAGCTTGGACTTTTAGATTCTGAGTTATAGTATGGTTATGAGTGATGGCACGATGTTGTTTGAAGGATTTTTTTGCTTTGGAAATAGCTTTAGATAGGTGACACGGTTTGTTTGGTGTTAAGTATATAGTTTCATTTGTTTTTCCTCTTTGTTTTTGTATCTGGAATTGATTCTATACCTTAAGGTAGTTGTTAGTTTGTTTTCTTTATGTGGTCTAAGGTGTTTGATGTCTTGACATGGTCCTAAAATGAATGAGGGGTCTGTTTTAGTTTGATGATTATGTCCATCATTTTCTTGTTGTCAAGTTTCTAAAAATGTGATACATGATAGGGTAAATGACCTCTAACTTGACTTGTAGACTGTGCATCCTCATTTATGTGAGGAAATGATTTCAAAACCTTAAGTCACTAACTAGAAGTTAGCTTGTAAACTTGAAACTTTGGAAATTTGTTACATGTTCATTTTTTTTATTTGAAACTGAAAACTAAGTAGCTTGTTGACCTTATCAACTTGACTGAGCAAGTTTAAGAAGATGGAAAACTGATTTGGAATGTAGTTTGTAAGGTTTTTGAAATCACAAAGTTGCTAGTGTAAGGCTGGTTGTCAAATTAAAACCTGTTTGGCTAAAATAAAGTACTAATCAGCTCTTATAGGCTTATGTGTGTTTATTTGAAGTTTTGAGAGTTGAAGATATAAAACAAGTTGGAAAGTTCCTTTATTTGACATTTACTCTATTTTGAAGACCCCTTAAGTCAAATAAGTTTGAATAAACGAATCCAGTTTGAAGAAATAAGCAAAAACGTCTAAGTTAGTGTTATATTTGTTGTGAAATTTCTGAATTTATAAAAGTTTATTTCATCTTCCTTTGTACATCTTATGTGTGTAACCTCCTTCCCTTTTATAACCAAGTTCTTACCTAGATCATTTAGCTAACTATTTGCCTAAAAAAAATAGCTTGCCTTACTTGAATTTGCATAACTAGGCATTCGAGAATAGAAAATAGCTCTAAAACAGGAAGAACCTTATAAACTCTTAGTTTAATCTCTCTTCACTTATGAATAGTCTAAAATGTGAACCTAATCATTTTGTCATTACATAACTTGCTATGCTCTCATTTCAGTACCTCAAAATAGGATCATCTACCCTATGTGAGTTCTTATCTTTGAATTCTTTGTGGACTGACACAATTCTTTGGAAAATTTTGAGATATGTGACTTGATATGGAAAACTTGTTTACAGTTTGCTTTCTTGACCATGCAGTGTTCATTTAAGTGTTATGTAGGGTTATGATGGTCCATTTAGGATAAGAACTCATAAGACATTTTGATCCTAGTTAGACCCAAATTGAACTTGCTATGTGGCTGTTTGATATCACCTAGTTATTAAGGTTTTGAATACCTCACAGAATTGGCATTGTTGATTTTCTTGGGATTTTTCCTTAGCTAATGTTTGGGAAGCCCATCTGTGTATCATTTCAAGACCTGCCAACCTCTTTACATTTCTATAAAAAATGCAACTTGGGATTTTGGCTTCGGGATTCAATTTGGACCTGTGGCTGCATAAATCTCTTTTAAAAGCCTGTTGAGTGCACATTTTGGAAAGCCTAAAAATTGAAAACGACATTGAGAGTAAACTGGTGCTGTTTCACTTCTTATTTCAATTTGCAACATAATGTGATAATGCATCTCTATGCTACTCCTCTGCATTAACACCTCTGAAAAATGCTTTTGAACTTAGTTCATGTGTAGCTTGTTTGCTTGAGACTGCTTGGTTTTCCCTTTTGTGCTAGATGAATTACTCCATGACACTCTTGTTTTGAACATGTTGGAGACTGGCCTTGAAACTGTGAATTGTAGTGGGCTTTGTGATTGTTCGTTAGTCCTAATTAGCAGCTGAAACCTTTAAGTTTGGAGTCATGGTATACTTGAGATTTTTTTGTGTGATATAAGTAGGGTGCTTGAAGTTTGATAGCTGCTGAATACCTAGTATATATTAGTTTATATGGAGGGTATGCCCTTTAAAGGGTTTTGCTCTCCATATGAGGTATATTAAGGGTATATCGTGTATATCATAGTTTGGTACTTAGAAAAACAATTGAGAAAAGAGAATGGCTTGGACCTGTTGCTTGTGATTGGGTCTGTTATACGTGTCTCTGAAACTTGAGTCCTCTTTATTTGTCTAAATTATGCTTATGCGATTCATTATTGTAAGGACTTGGCCCAATGATGTTGTAATTTAATTTTTGGCTTTGTAATAATTTAATTCTTGTACTTAGTTTAATTCATGGATGTATTCTAATGTCATTCATACCCCTTTTGCACCCTTTGTCCATTCAACCTGTTGGTGGGTCTCAGCGAGCCCACTAACACTTTAGATCGAGTCTACCAACCTTGGAGCAAAAAAAAAAAAAAAAAAAAAAGGAGCATACGCTTGGATCGCAAGGACATTGCATTTATATTTACTCATCCTTATTTTAAGCAATTTCAATTTTACTTGTGTATTTATTTATAAATTGGAACCTTTAGAATTGTCCCCATTTAAAGACATAAAAAATTTAATTTTCTATATTGTACAAAACTGATATTGAAACAAATTAAAAATAACTCACGATTTTAAAATAAAGGACGGACTGATTAAGTATAAATTAGACTGAAAAAGATCAATTTTAAAAATTTTGGGACGGATTAGAACATTTTTGAAACCTGTGGACTATTGACCCACAATGGACTAATTTAGATTCTCTTGGACTATTTTGGACTGTTTAAAGACTTGGATTATAAAATATAAAAAGGCTAAAATTGGACTAAAAAAATGCTAAATTAACACGCCTAAAAATGATTTTTCTACGCTTAAAAATCTTTTAAAACCTAAAAAAATTAAAATGGGTGGGCTTACGTGGTGTTCTACTTAGGTTAAAGGCCTTCGGGAGTTAAACTAGGTGTTTTAGTTCGAAACCCAATGCTCAATTTTGGGCAAAACTCTACCGTTTTCATTTCTTGAAAAAGGTGATATTTTGCATGAATGACTAGCTTTTATTTGCGAAAATGTAGACAAAAAACAGTTTTATCACAAACAGTTTATATTTGCAAAAAACATACTATTAAACCCCGTAGGTCCACCGTATTTTATGGATCCTTAATACGGAGGTGCCTAACACCTTCCCCGGGGGATCACCAGAACCCTTACCCGAACTTTGGTTAGATTAGGATTCTTTTAAAATTTGACAGTTTTAAATGAACCCCTTTCGAACTGGTTTTTCTAATTTCCTAAAATTTAGGTGGCGACTCTAAAATAATATCCATTTAGAGTACCATCCACGTATGAGTATATTTTTTCCTTTTTCCCGGTACGATTGACAACCGTACTTCCCCTGGATACTTTCCTTTTCAAATGAGGCAAGTGCAAATACGAATGGGAAAAAATAGAACCGTTACACAAATCACACAACAATAGCATCCTAGGATTCCATCCCAAATCTCCAATTCCTACCCATGTATTCTCCGTTCCTTCTAATACATGAATATGGGAAACTAACCGGAGTCTACCGAAAGGGAAGCCGTAACCTACCTGGTAGCCGAACAGGTGCCACAAACCCATTTCTTGTTTCGTCTTTCGAAGCGTCTCCAAACAATCAAACTCTATCACATATGAATTCTATGTAAGAAACCATGAATAATGATACCCATAATGACTATATTCTATTCGGGTCAAAAACCCACTCTTTAATTTAGGAAAACGGGACTCAAGGGCAAAACGGAAATTTTATAACCAAAATAGCAAATTCAATACCAAAGGGTCAAAACCCATTACTTTAATCATAGGAATACTCAATTAATTCTCAAATCATCATTAATGTGAAAAACCCCAAATTTGGGTCTAAGAACCCTAACTTTAATCCCACAATTTTATCACTAAAATGGAAGAAACATGTTTACATAGTTTATAATCATCAAATCCATGCTTAATGAAGCTAACCCAACCAATAATACAAGATTCTAATGCCAAGAACTCATTAGGGAGAAAACCTATAAAAACCCTTCTTTTAATCTTAAGCTTTTTTTATGGAAAATATGAATCTAGCTAGTTTGTTCCCAACATATTCAAGCATAATCAACATTAATCTTAATATTTAGGAAGATTCTATGAACCAAAAATGATTTAGAACTTAACTCAAGAACCCATTTGAAGACCCATTAGATTCTATGGATTCTAAATTATGCTAGATGATTAAGAGAGGTTAATGAACCATAATAAGGTAGCAATGTTACCTTAGGGAAGAAATCACTTGAAAACCCTCCAATTCGCCTCCACAAAGCTCTCAAGTCGGAATAGAAATAATGATTAGGGTTTTTGGGTTTTAAACTTATAAAAACTGCTCGTCGACCGCTCCAGCGGTCACCCTTACCTCTCCAGCGGAACCACCCCAGCCGTTGTGCTAACCGCTACAGCAGTCAAGGCTAGGAACTCAACTTACTGCTCAGCGGCAACCAAACCGCTACAACGGTGCCGCTACAGTGGTCCTGGTGCCGCTACAACGTACACCAGACACCGGAAACTTTTCCCAAGTTTCACAATTTCATCTCGAATTCTGAAAATCGCCTGAGGCCCGAAACACACAAACCAGATAAGCAGACATACATAAAAACGCGCTACGAACTCACCCGTGGCCTCGACTTTCCCAACAGAGGTTTCATTGACCAAGTCAACTCTAGGTGAAATGGTTTCCCCTAAAATTTTCATTTCTAAAGGGTGTTCCAAGACTCAAAACGACGCCCAGGAAGACATGACAACTATCTTCTTGGATCCAAATAGTTCTAACGAGACTCAGGAATGGGTCAACAAGGGCAAAGCAGAATAATAACGGTAACGACAAAACGGGTCATTACATTACCACACACCCCCTTTTCGGGGTGGTGTGGTAGCACAAGATGGCCAAAGCCTTAATGGCGGGTCCATGGCATCCCACACCACAAAAGGGGGTGGGGAAATACCCAAAACTGCCTAAAAATATATGGTGGTTAGCGGTGGCGCCACCAAGGTTAAATGCTAGCCTTCATCGGTTGCTCTCAATGAGAAAAATAGATGGTTAAAAGACAAATGACGCGTTAAAAAATAAATTGGGGGGGGGGGGGTGGTTAATATTAAACCCCCTCCCCCCCTAATTAAAATAAACCCCTTTTTAAAAAAACAATATACTCCTTTTTAAATAAAACACACACTTTTAAAATCGTGTATTAGTTTAAAACTCCCTCGTAAAATAATGTTTGACAAAAAGAAATATAATACGTAGTTTTAAAATACAAGCTTTAAAACAAGCCCAATATTGACATAGTTTTGATTAATATCAAATACGTAAAAATGCGCTTAAATGAGACGTAATTCATACGTCGCCTTTTAATTAGCGATTTTCCCGAATTAGACGGAGTGGGATATTTGTCTTAATTTTAAAACATGCTTGTAAAGTAAATAACTCATCATTTCTCGTAATCGACGTTTTTGACTAAATAGTAATTCAAACGTCAATTTTGTAATTTTCTCGGGATTTTTGAAATCTTAATTTTTAAGGGTGCATCCTTATTCCGTCTTGGACTTGGGAATTTTGCAAATTAAAATACGCGTCTTATGAAGTGAAAATTAGGTGTCAACAACTGGCCCTTTGGAGTTCGAGGATGTCAAGGCCATCCTTGAGCTACGAATTTTGACAAACCTAATTTTTACCGAATAAATAGAAAATTATAGCTTTCTTTGCTCAAAATTTCGAAAGTATGGTCGGACCCCAGTTTCTCGACTTCCTACATATCTCAGGTTATATGAGAATTCAGGCTGTTTGTAGTTCTAACTCTATGAGGACTATAAAAGTAAAGAGTTTTCTTTAAACTACCTTAGGATGTCTCGAGATAATTATAGGAGTATGGCCAATCCTCGAAACTTGAGTAGCCTACATATCCTTGGCTTTGGGAATCAGGCCAATTGTAGCACGACACGATAGCCCGAAAAGGAATATCCCTTTATGTGGGAATCCCTTTGCCTATTTCCGGTTGAAAATCCAAACCAGAGGCGGTTTTTGAAAAGGATTTATTAGTGTTGGTGCTTGAAGCGATTTTTCAATCCCTGTTGTAGAAAGCTTGACTCTCGTAAATGTCATACCTGTGCGGCATTCTTGCCATTTGTTTTAAAGGTTAACTCTGTCAGTTTCCATCATTTGTTCGGCTCTTGGCGAATACTCTTCTGTATTCTTTCTTCCTTTCCTGTAAGTGTGTGCTTTTGTGTGTATATATATTTTGAAATAATTTTGACCACTTTAAATAATAATCTCGATACTTCAGTTGGCTCTTTTCTCATCATTTTCAGATGTTTTCATTCTTCAATGATAACTTCCGTTTGGATCTGAGTCGGGCTATACCGCATTCTTGAGAAACCTTCACACCCCAGTCTGGTTCTCGTTTTCGTAAGCAGGATGCTATTAATGAAAACCATGTCTTCAAGTGCAAGGTCATTTTTGTTTCTCACGACATCCGCTACACCTGAAAATTTGGGATCACATCATTTTCACATACTGCGGTGTCTATCATAAATCTCGTGTCGACTGTATCATTATCCTCATACGAAGTCTGTGGTACACTAGTTCGGGACTACATCACTTATAGACAAAAATAACCAAATGAAGACTACACATCAGAGTGCAGTATCATATTCCTTTCATGATGACTACTAATCTTTGTGTCCAGAATTATAACATTTAGTCAGAATATTTAAGTTAACAACTGTATACTCAAGTGCTTGGTCTTTTCTCATGACAACCGCTATCCCTGAACCAGAATTACATTAACTTGAGATAAACTGCAGTAGCGACCACAAATCTTGATGTATGAATCACATTCGTATTTCAACGATTGTGGACATCAACCTCGGAATTATGCTACCTATTTTTGGCTATATATGGACGGCGACTACAGCCCCTTCGGCACGAAGTCATATCGCCCAAATCGTCATTTTAAGGAATGAAGCTTACCTTGGCGGCAAGATTGACACGTTCCTTTTTTGACTCTGGGGAAGAATACCCCCCCCCCCCCCCCCCCCCCCCCGTCAACAGGGTTCACATCTTCTAAAAGGACTAGACTCTTTCGTAGTGAATATGACACTACAATGGCGATATCAACTCTTTGTCTTCAAATCACGGATTGTTAGGATGAAAACTGTAACCACCTTTCGGGCCAGAATTAATCCATCTTTGCTGACATTCCATGTCAACGATCTTAAAATTGATGTCAGAAATATGTCACTTGATACAGGCGAGAACTGCGCTTATCAAATTTAAGACGTCTAATCAGTCAATGTATCAAGCCAAGCCATGTGACGTCTAGGCCGGGGTCTGAATACCTTGATACAATACTGTTTATTGGAGATCAGACTTCGGTAAATCATGATTATATCTTTTAGTAGTCTTAATTTTTTTTTATAAAAAATCTTTGTGCTCTGCAAAACAAACAAACTTGTTAGCGTAAAACAATTTTACTTAGAGAGGATTTCGTTACCCTTTTTGCATGTTCTTCTTTGCCGTTTTTCTTGAAATTTCTTCTTCATTTTTGTTTCGACATTGTTGTTCCTGTTTCAAACATCTTTAGCAAATAAATTAGTGTAAAAATAGTCGCTTGTTTATTCCTGCACCCATAAAAAAAATTGTCAGTTTCCTATATGGTCGATCGCTCGCCCTGCACATGGACTTCTTTCGTTCACACTTCAGCAGGAAAGAATGCTCGATTTTTGAAAAATATTTTATTTCACAAAGAGGGAACGTTTTGGGCGATGATTTTTAAAAACATATACATTCGGTAATTTTGAAAATGGTATATTTTGTACACAGCCTTTTAATGTCATGGCATGAGTTACCTGAACAAGGTCTTCTATCACTTCTTCTTCGTCTTGTTCTCGACTCATATTTAAAATGTTTTAATCCCTTTCAAAAAATTTGCCCCAGCTTATGTATATCTTTGTACCAACTCAAATTTTACTACGTCGAAGGAATTTTTTAGATCCTCTCAAAAATTCTGCCCCAATGTAAAGATGCTAATCAGTTTGTTCCTTTGAACTAGTATATCAAAAGAATTTTTGAGGTCCTCCCAAAAATTCTGCCCCAGTTTCCATGTGGGGTTACCTTTATATTTCTCTTGCTAAAGCATTTCTGAGGTTTCCTTAAGGTTTATTGGGGTGACCGAGCTCGGAAGAGAGCCTACGTATCCCGTTTCGGGAATCAAGTCGAAATGTAGTTCAGGGTAAATATATTGGAATTTTTATGGTGAGACCAAACTCAAAGAGCACCTACATCTCCTAAATGGGAATCAGGTCATAATGTAGTTCGAAATACATAATTTTAGATTTTTGGATTAAAGGGACGGACCTGTTATACCCCGTATTTTTATACGTCGAGTTATTCGCAAGAGAATCGACTCAAGTTAAAGGCGGAATTATTTTCGGACATGAAATAGGAACCTTTAAT